>NC_056746.1:425306266-425344163 GCF_019279795.1 Protopterus annectens
GGGGCTCACTTTTTTTTTACCCAAGGGCCCTACGGGGTTTTAAAACCTTTTCCCCTACGTTTCTAAAGTGTCCCTACTAAGGATATTCTGGAAGCTGCTACCAGGTCATCCGTGCATACTTCAACAAACACTACCACATATCAGCGTTTTCAGGTCCAGAGCAGGATTTACCACGGTCATTCTTCAGGGCATCTTCTCTTCTCCCTAGTCTTCCTTCCACCTTCTTTTCAGCTTTGGGAATCATCCCACAAGTCAGGACTGCAACAGTAAAACAAGAAGAACCTAGTACAGTTGTGTAAATTTATCATAAATGTAGATGTTCGAGTGTATTCACTGTTGCAGTCATTTCCCTTCCTCCTTTCCTCTTAACCTACAAGGTGATGTGGCATAATCTTAAGTGAAGGGGGACCCCCTCCCCAACATTTTGCCGCTTAACCTTGCTTAGGTTCTCAGTCTTGGGTCCTTTACCTGAGTGCCCCCCCTCCCCCCTGCTTACTCCTCTTCAGATCTGACCTTTGGTATCAGAGTCGTTGGATACGAAGGTTCTGGAGTCATTCACATTGGATCTGAAGATGCTGATATCTTTGACTCTGGTGGCATCCAAGTGGGTGGAGGTGAATGACTCTTGGAGCTGTAGTGTTGGTACAGGATCTGAGGTGTTGAGAGTCAACTCTGAAGCTGTCGAGCTATCTTTTTCCCTTGGAGCCTGTGCATTAGACAGCTTGGCTCAGACTCACTCTTTGAGTGACCTGCCTTCAGGGAGGAGTGAGTTTGTTCTTTCTGAGCCGTCAGTTTTCTTATCTCCAAGACGTTCAGCATTCAAGGTAGTGGAAAGAGCTTTCTCTGCCCTTAGAGCTTAAGACAAAGACATCGGCAAAATTCACACTGGACCTCACCCAGTTTGGGTTCGTGAAGGGCCGATCTCGTCTCCTGAACCTGATTGGCTTCTTCGAATCAGTCTACAGAGCCATGGACAACGGTAAGGTAGGCCACACAGCCTATCTAGATCTTGCCAAAGCCTTCAGCACCATCCACCACTCTGGAGTCATAGATAAACTTACTAAGCTGGGCATTAATCCCTACATCACTCGATGGGTTGCCAACTGGCTTACTGACAAAACCCGCACTGTAAAAGTAGCCGACTCCATATCCGGCTCCAGACAAGTGGAGTACCTCAGGGTCCAGTCCTGGGACTGCTGCTGTTTGGCATCTGCTTCTCTGAAGTACAGGCCAACACTAAGGGTCTCTGGTTAACAAAGTTCACAGATGACTGCAAACTGGGAGCCATTATTGAATCCCCAAATGATGTGGATATTCTACAAAAGAGCCTTACAGAAACAGATGCTTGGTGACAGAGCCATGGGCTCAAGCTCAATGCCAAGAAATGTATAATTATCCCCTTTGGGGAAAAAACGTGTACCTGTGAATTACCACATAGGTGGCAGTACACTAAACACCGAAAGTGTGATAAGGGACTTGGGGACACAGGTGGACAGTGGTCTCACCTTCGATAACCACATCACCACAACAGTCAGGATATCCTTCAATGTGGCACACCTCATCACTAAGGGCTTTTCATCCAGAAAAAAGGAGGTCATTGTCCCACTGTACTCCTCCCTCATTAGAACCATTATAGAATACAACGCCCCATTTGGTATTTACATCTCAAGACATCTGCAATAACTGGAAAGGCCGCATAAATACCTCACTAAAAGAATCACAGGCCTAAAGCAGATGCCCTATGCTGACTGTCTGAAAAAAAAAACTCCACCTATATTCTGTCGCATATCGTCTACTCAGAGGCGATCTCTGCTTAACATACAAGGCCATGTCAAACCCAGAGCTGTTGGACATGCTACACTTAAAGAAATCCCAATCCCTCAGAGACACATGCTCCAGGGATCTAAACCTTGTCATCACAATGAACAAAACATGCTGGAGGGATAGGTTCCTGACCCAGAGACTCCCCAGACTCTGGAATAGACTGCCCATACATGTCAAGCAGAGCGCCTCTTTGGCCCTCTTCAAAAGGAACTTTGATGATTGGATGGGAGATGGAAAATTCACCCCAGGGATCACGTCAAGTCGCCCTGCTAGACAGGCGTCCAGGGAAGTAAGTACTGTGGGAAAAAATAGCCTGGGAATTGTTATGGCTAGGCTTGTATAGGCCCTAGGGCCGATAGCCTAGTTACTAACCTATGAACTTCTCCACCTTCTTAGTCTCTGACCACCCTAGCCAGTTAGCCTCTGCACGTTTAGCCTCAGAAATCCTTACCACAGGGAGAGCCAGCCCAAGTTGTCCACCAGGAAACCCTTCAGGATATACTGATTTCTTTTGACACTTCTCTGTAACATCTCACTGAAGACGTTCCCAGGAAGACAGTGTGTAAAAGGAGGCACCTAGACTGTCCTCGAGTCAAATCACTGAGAATACTGATTTTGATGAAGGGGAAGGGTCCCCAAGATCACCACCCAACGACATCTCATTTGGAAACATTCTGGAACTCCTAAAGCAAAAAGCTGGTTATTCTCCTGACAACCCTTCCCAAGAAGAGTGTATTCCCGGAGGCTTTTGGTGCTGGCCCTCCTTCCTCATGGGTGACTCCTCCCACTGATTAGCTCATTGATTTGGTCTCTCAGTGGGCATGGAAGAAGTTCTGTACTGTTGAGCCAATATACAAGAGACCAGACAAGATCCTGGCACCACCCAAGGATAGCATCCATTGAAACAAAGGAGTACCAGTTTATGCCATGGTTGTAGTGGCAGCCACCAAGAAGGAACTAGCAGAACACACAGTTCCTCTGTTCACCCTCCTAATAGGGAGTTTAGGGTGTTGGACAGATTTGGGAAGCATATTTATACTTCAGCGACCTTTGCCCTTCCATCACTGAACTATCTGGCACACTTCACAAAACTCCAGAGCGATTGGAATAAAGAACTTATCAAATCTTTCTCTGGGACCATAACCTTTGAGGCAGAGAGGTCTGTTGCCTCACAGTTGGCTACCCTTCAGTC
Source organism: Protopterus annectens (assembly GCF_019279795.1). Classification (NCBI taxonomy): domain Eukaryota; kingdom Metazoa; phylum Chordata; order Ceratodontiformes; family Protopteridae; genus Protopterus; species Protopterus annectens. The sequence continues at coordinate 425,309,283 of NC_056746.1, forward strand.
CATTTCTAATTCGTCCATGAGGCTCATCTGTCTTGCAGCAGAAGAAACCTCATTTGTGGTGGTTTCAGGTACTTCCATCAGAAGGCATGCCTGGATGAGCTTGTATGACTTAGCAGAACCCTTCAGAGCTTCCTTTGTCAATGGTCCCTTTGATGCAAGCCCCCTGTTTGGCTCCAAAGTGAAAGACATGCTCTCCAGGTGTGAGCAGGAAAGTAAAACCCTGTCTGTTGTGGGTGTACATTTTTCAACCCCTCAACAAACCTTTTGTAGGAGTCAGTGAGGAGGTCGGAAGATGTGGTTCAAGAAATTCAGGGTCCCTTTCAAGATCCACGAGGAGATGGTTCCCCCAGAGGCAGAGGGGAGAATTGTAATAGAAGACCTCGCCCTCATGGCAAAGAGGGGTCCACAGCCCCAAGGATCGAAAGACTTCTTTTTTGTCAGATCCTACCAGTGCACCTGAAAGGAGGCCCCATGGTCAGTTTCTAGAGGAGGTCGAGGTTTGTTTATCCCTGCACCAGAGAGCCTGCTTTAAAATTATAAAAGATTTATTGGTACAGAGGATAATATCCAGAGGTTATATCATACCATTTTTTTCCCATCCACCACCTCTGGTTTCAAAGAAAATCCCCACTGTTCCACCCAGTTGGAGCACTAGAAATACACAAGCTGCTAGAAGAGTCATCCAAGAGGGTCCTTCCAGACCAGAGAGAGTTCAGAACTTGCTCAAGATTCTCTTTAGTGCCAAAGAAAATTGTGACTGGAGACCAGTTTTGGATCTCCGCAATCTAAATCAGTTTGTTCAATATACAAAATTCCAGATGATCATGGTTCACTCCATTCAGCCTTTTCTGCACAAGGATGATTGGATATGCTCAGTAGATCTTCAGGATGTGTGCTATCATATCAAAATGAACAGATGCTCCAGGAGATGTCTGATCTTCCAGATGGGAGCCAGTCAATATCAGTTCAGAGCTCTGCTCTTTGGTCTCACCACAGCTCCCAGAGTGTTCACCAAGTGCATGGCAGTAGTGACAGCTCACTTGAGGCTGCAAGGATTGAGTGTTCCCATATGTAGACGACTGGCTCATTACCTTCCTGACCACACATCAACTGACACAAGCCTAAGATAACATGCCTCAAATATGCTCCCATCTTGGTTATCTTAATCAGTTGCAGCAAGTCTCATCTGGAACCAACTCAGACTTTAGAATTCATTGTTGTCTCTTTCAACATGATCACGCAAACAGCATCTCTTCCTCTGGCAAGAGTTCAAACTGTTCGGTATCAGGTCAGGAAAGTCATCCGCAACTCTTATTTCTGAGCTAGATTAATTCTTCAAGCTTTAGGGTCCATGCCAGCAGCAATCATCCTAGTACTTTTGTCATGGTACCATATGAGAGTACTTCAATGGATATTACCTACTCAGTTTTCCATTTTTTCCCACCCTCTGTCCAGTCAAAGATTTCTCAAGCTTGCAAAAATTGTCGGCTATGGTGAATACAGTCGTCAGGTGCGAGAAGGTCGTCCCTTTGTTCTTCCTCAATGCAAGGCCATAGTGAACACAGATGCCTCCCAGATTGGATATTGGGGGCACTTCCTGGGATAGATGGTCCAAGACACGTGGTCCCCCAAAGAGGCCAACGTACATGTCATTATCTTTGAGATGAGAGCCGTTCTTTTAGCGCTGCAGGCTTTCCAAGACACACACTCCACCTGGTGAATTGCAATTCAAACAGACAAGATATTAGTGGTCTGGTACCTCAGCAAACAAGGGAGAACCAGATCTTACTCTGTGTCAAGAAACTTTGAGTGTAGCAATGGATGATCTCACCCAGTCGAATTTTGATACTGATGCACATTCCAGGGAAGTCCAGCATGGTTTCAGTCAAGTTAACCAGGTCTATTTGAATACCTCATGAGTGTGGTCTCAACATGAATGTGTCAGAGAAGATTTTCTGTCGATAGGGTCAGCTGTGCTGCAACCTTTTTGCATCCCCTCTCAACAAGTGCAGCAGGCTCTTTGCCCTCATTCCCCCACTGTGGGAGTTACAGAGTTGCTATACTTTGATTGGCCCGACTGTCTCCTTTACTTCCATCTCCCAATACCCCTGTTCCCCAAATTTCTTCAGAAGGTATCTCAGTTGAAGAGCACACTAATCCTCATTGCCCTTATTGGCCTCATCACATTTGGTTTCCCTTTCTTTGGCCTCCTCTTCCTTGCCCTTGGATCATGGATCCAACCCCGGACCTTCTCTCTCACCTGACAGACTCGAGTCATCCAGAAATTCCAGGCCCAAAACTGATAGCATGGTTTCTTAACTTAGATTGCTGGACAGCCTAAGCTCTCCTTTCCAGTCTGTCATATTTTATCTCACAAAGCTTCCAGCAGAAAACTTTACAAAAGTAAATGGAAAATATTTGTATTTTGGGCACAGCAGAATCTTTTAGATACCTTTTCTGCTCCTGTCTCTAAAGTTCTGGAATTTGTAGCATCAGTCTTCAATGAAGGAGCTAGCTCTTCTGCCATTAAAATGCAGTTAGCTGCCATCTTCAACTTTCATGTTGGAATAGATAAGTCATCTCTAGCAGCATAAGTCATCTCTAGCAGCATCCAAACTCTGTCAAGTCTTTATAAGAGGAAGAATTCTCCTTAGACCTCTTGTTAAAGATCTTACCCCCCACTTGGGATTTCAGTGTTGTATTGCAGGTTCTAACCCAGTCTCCATTTGAACCTTCAGCTAAGACGGAACTAAAATATTTAACTTGGAAAACTACCTTTTTAGTAGTTATTACGTATGTCAGAAGAGTTTCAGAATTATAGGCCTTGTCTTCTAAGGCCCCCCCTTACTTGATTTTTCATAGAGACAGTGTATCCTTAAGAACCATCCCTTCTTCCCAAGGCAGTGTCAGAATCTAATATGAATCCAGCTATCAACTTAAGTCTTCTTTCCAAATTTCACAAATAAAGGAGAATGTTAGACATGTTGAGCAGTCGCAGACAATTACATTTTTACTTGCATAGAATGAAATATTTTAGAAAAGCAGAACTGTTTGCATCCTTTTTGGATTTAATATTGGGCAAATCAGTCTCTAAAGTAAAATTAGCTAAATGGTTGACTAAGTATATGACCTTTTTATAATAAATTGGGCATATCCTTACTCAAACCACCGCAAGCACAGTCTACAATTTCTATGGCTACCTCTTCAGCTTTTTTGTCTAGAGCTTCTGTAGATACCTGTGTTGCCAATCTTCATGCTTTTATTGCTCATTACAAATTAGATCTGGTCTCAAGGGTCAGAGCAGCTTTTTGTTCAACACTACTCGGGAATACCCTTCCTTAGAGTGATTCCAGTGTAGGTTGCTGTGGACTCTGTCCCAAGAGTTGAGGAAAGAAGGAAAATTGATATCCAATAAAGTTAAGTACTCAATGTAACATTCTATCTGTGTGCCCATTTTCATTCTTCAACTACCATCCCACCAACCTCCTCCAAGTCATTCTTTTAGAAGGATCAAAGTACCAGAAAATCTTATGCAGATCAAATATGCTGAAAAAAACTTGTTCCTTTCTTTGAGTCTCAGTTTTTGCTGGTTATCTTAATATTTTTTTCTTTGCAATGCTTTATTGATGTAAAGAGCAGCAAACAAGATCTGAGGTATATTAAGGACCATGAGATTATGGAAAGGGGAGGATCTCTAAAGCTTTCATTGGCTAGTAGAAGCAGCTGAGTCTGATGTAAGGATCGGATCTGAATCCAAGATTTGAGGAAGAATGAAAGTGGACAACACAGATGGAACGTTATGGTGAGTATATAACTTTTTAATGTTACTTAGTTTCCTCATTTTCCAGGACCAAGTAGAAAAGGCGAATTGGGAGTCTGTTGTGTTGCTGTTAGTTGTTGTAAGTGTTGAAGGTAGAGTATTGTGAATTCATGCTGTGCAGAAGCCTGCAGCCTGCCCAAATGGTCTTTCACTGTCCCCCAGCTAGCCAATGTCCGGTGCTGTCTTATATCAGGATGTCAGTGTATAAAAATGGCGTCAACCAGTACCATCTTCAGTTCTCTATTTCAGTGTAGTCCAGTGCTGTACAAAGCATCCTCAGTGTCATCAGTCTATTGCTAGTCTTGCATTACAAGAACATTAAGGAGCCTCAGGTAATTAACCCATTGGGGAATTCTTTCTCTACTTTTTGTGAATGTTCATTGTTAACGTTTAACAAAGTTAACTGTATTTCTTGTTGGAAGCAAATTCCCAGACGATGATTTTCACTCCTGCTTCCTTTTAGGCTCACAGTGTGACATTATTAACTGTGCTTTCTGTGTTTGATTTAATTCCAAAACTATTAAACATAGGGCCATGTCCTTTCAGTAGCGCATGGATTCCAATAGGGAAGGGCCTTCACATGCTGCAGCTTCCACCGGTTCCCTGGCCATCATCCGTAAGAAGAGGTAAGGATAAGAGACCAAAGGAGAAGGACATCAGCGATACTGAAGACATTTGCATCCAGGCCCCTGGAAAAAAAAAAAAAGTCACTGACATAGGTGAAGCACCTTTACAGTCCTCTGGTCCAATGCATGTTAGGCTTGAGTCCTCCAACAAGACATCTCTTGAGGCCACCATGATTTAGGCCTGTACCTTACATTTTGACAATAGATTGTTGGTTGGGTCTGAAGCTGTGGCTTCCGATGCCCAAGGTTATGGTGACAAATGGTGGTATCATCTTGATTTTACTGTAAGGGAAGATGTCCCAAGGAACTGGATAGAAGTTGTAGCTCCGCCCATCACTCGATACTTTTGCTTTCCCAATGACTCATGCACCCAAACCTAAGAGGCACTCAGGTTTGCCATAGTCCTCACTACGTCCACTACTTCATCATCCCAAGTCTCTTCACAGTATTTGGTCAGGTTGACCCCCATGCTTCAAGGTCCAGGCAACTTACCCTGCAAAAAGATCCTGTGTTAGGCACTTACCCAGGAAGAGGGAAATGCATATTACCCCCGCCGGGAGATTCTGATTACTCAGACTTGGAGGATGAGGAGGAAGTAGCTTTGGTGAAACACTTTACCCTTTAGACATATGAAGACTGTGATTTATGTAATGCTCTATCCTTAGCTTTGCTTCCTGAGGATTTATCCTTTAGAGATGCACATCACTGAATGAAGGAAGCCTTCTGCTAGGAATCTAAGGAATTCTTCAAGGCTCAGACTTGCTATAGAGAGTTTTTGAACCTTCCTTCCCACCCCTAGACTTTTGATAATCCCTCAGTATGTCTTGGATGATGTGTCTTTAAAGACGTATCCTTCCAACCTTACTTCCTTCTCCCTGTTCCTAGGAAGCCTGACCACTTCTGCAGGGAGTTGGAGTCACAAATGCACTTTTATAAAAACCCTGAGCCAGACTGAGCAGTGGTGTCTACAGAATGTGCCAAGGGAGCAGGTGGCTGTGCATCCAAGAACCTGATAAATGATGAGGAAAGGAGATTGCTTGACAGACAGCTGAAACACTTGATGTCCTAAAGGGGTCATTTGTGTATATCCCATGGGCCTCCATTACAAGAAGTCAAGAAGTTTAAGATGTCACATAGTGGAAACTCTAGCTTGTCTAGGGTTTTCTTGTAGATTTACTAATTGGCTTGTGTGTGTGAACTTTGGTTTATATACATATATATATAAACATATATATACATATATATATATATATATATATATATATATATATATATATATATATATATATATATATATATATGTATATATATATATATATATATATATATATATATATATACATATATATATATATATATATATATACATATATATATATACATATACATATATATATACATATACATATATATATACATATATATATATATATATATATATATATATATATATATATACATATATATACATATATATATATATATATATATATACATATATATATATATATATATACATATATATATATATATATACATATATATATATATATATATATATATATATATACATATATATATACATATATATATATATATATATACATATATATATATATATATATATATATATATACATATATATATATATATATATATATATACATATATATATATATATATATATATATATACATATATATATAAATATATATATATATATATATATATATATATATATATATACATACATATACATACATATATATATATATATATATATATATATATACATATATATATATACATATACATACATATATATATATATATATATATATATATATACATATATATATATATATATATATACATATATATATATATATATATATATACATATATATATATATATATATATATATATATATATACATATATATATATATATACATATATATATATATATATACATATATACATATATATATATATACATATATATATATATATATATATATATATACATATATATACATATATATATATATACATATATATATGTACAGATATATATATACATACATATATATATATATATATATATATATATATATATATGTATATATATATATATATATATATATACATATATATATATATATATATATATATATATATATATACATATATATATATATATATACATATACATATATATATATATATATATATATATATATATATATACATATATACATATATATATATATATACATATATATATATATATATATATATATATATATATATATACATACATATATATATATATATATATATATATATATATACATATATATATATATATATATATACATATATATATATATATATACATATATATATATATATACATATATATATATATATATACATATATATATATATATATATATATACATATATATATACATATATATATACATCCATATATATATACATATATATATATATATATATATATATATATATATATATATATATATATATATATATACATATATATATATATATACATATATATATATACATATACATATATATATATATATATATATATATATACATATATATATACATATATATATATATATATATATACATATATATATATAGATAGAGAGAGATTGTGTATGTGTGTGTGTTTGTGTAGACGTGTCTGTGTGTATGTATATATATATATATATATATATATATATATATATATATATATATATATAATATAGATTTTAAAATTGTGTACGTGTTTGTGTATTCTATATGTGATGTGTGTGTTTTATGTTTAGTATTTTTACCATGTAGGGCAACTCATTGAAATGGCTCCTTACGGTCCTGCACCCCTGGTTTCTTTTATGTGATTTGTACATCTACATTTTAATGTACCTGGGCTTTTCCTTAATGATTAATTGTTAGTATGGTGGGGTTAGGTGGCGGCTGTGATTATTGGGTAGGAAACTGAATAAACTTTTCTTAAGCAAATGTTCTGATTTTGTGCCCACATTTGAAGCAGGTGGGATGTGGATGGCTACATAAAGTTTTGAACTTTTTTTACCTGTGATTTCTGTGATGTATTGACAGCTGTGCTGAGTGTATTAATTTATTTCAGGGACCTTAAACCAGAAAACATTTTATTGAATGAAGACATGCACATTCGAATTACAGATTTTGGAACTGCAAAAGTACTATCTTCAGACTCTAAACAAGGTAACATAATTGCTATGTTGGTTGCACAGTTAGGTTTTGTGATACGAGCATTAGAACAACTGCACTTGACATACCTCTGTTGCTTCTCTTTCATTACAATGATTGTTAGCAAATGTTGGCTTATAAATGTAGGAACTGAAAAGTTATTTTATTTTGTAGAAAATTAAATGTTAACCTCTTCTGTTTTTCTTAAACCAGCAAGGGCAAATTCTTTTGTTGGGACAGCACAGTATGTTTCCCCTGAGCTGCTAACAGAAAGATCAGCTTGCAAAAGGTAATTATGTATATATATAAATATGTATGTATCTATATACAATATTTATATAAAGAAACAACATTGTTACATATATATGGATACCATATGTTTGATCACAGATTGCATTTGTTGAATGTTGGTTTTGGTTTCTCAGTTGGTAAAGTGCAGGGAATGTTTGTTAGAAATGTGCTTACATTTTATTTCATTAAGGCAAACGGGAGTGAATCAGAATCCAAACGTTTCATAATAAGTTTTGTTATAAATGTATGTTTCGACACTAGGGCTGACTTTGTTCTTGGGTTAGGATTAGAGTTACAGCTACAGAAGGAATGAGCTTTAGGTGTGTGTTGTCTCTGCACACACACACATCTGAATGTGTGTGGGTTAATGTTAGTTGGAGTTAGAGAAATGGATAGATTTAATTTTGTTTGTGTCTGTTTTTCTTGTTTAGTGGTATTGTTAGAGTAAGGTGATGATCATCATTAGATCACTTTTTGTACAGTAGCTTAGGTTATATGGGATGTATTCTGCCAGTGATTCGACATCCACCCAGCTTCCAAAGCTTTAGGGCACTTTCTGTATGCCCATATGACTGAGGGAGGGACAGGCTCATTTAGTATAAAAGATGTGTGGATACCAAAGTTTACAACTTTCTTGCCACTGAAGCCACCAGTAAGAATTCCTCTTAATTTCATTTTCACAGGTTTGACTGTTTGCTAGTTTTGTTAAGTGGGCATATTAGTATCCCATTGGGGATTACTTTAGACTTTTTTTCATAAAATTTGTATCTGTTTTTGTGATTTATGTCTAAGAGATAATGTTGGCTTGGGTGGCGGAGTTCCTGTAACAGATAACCCCACAGCCTTTATTTGTTTGAGGGAGGAGCAGGATTTCAGTCATGCTTTCATTCCTTTAGTCCCAAAGACCTTAGAAGCAGGTATAGAGAAGCAAAACCTCAAATCTTTTATCCATAGTATCAGGGAGCTGAGTCACAGTTCCACAAACATTCCTCCACCAGTTCCAAAGAAAAGTGATTTTAGAGAGGCTTCTGTTTCTTGTCTGACACCCTCTGCCTTGGCCTTTGGCAACTCTGCTCTGGCCATCTCTGAGCCATCGGGACAGTCTGGATAATTGTAATTCCTTTGCCATAGCTCCTCATGTATCTGTTAAGAGCTGAAAGAAAGGTACTTACCCCAAGACTGCTAATACAGCTGCTTCAGAAAGGGGAGAACCACTCATGACGGGGACTGGTGAAGAGTTAGTCATATAGCCATAGTAAAGGATTGGATACCCAGGGAGAACACCAGATTTTTGAACACTCTTTTCTGTCAAGGCTTTTAAGAAGAGGACTGAAAAGCAAAAGCACGCACCTGCTTCTTCATCTGTTTCTTCAAAGGAGTTAAAACAAGAGTGGTTTTCTTTTAGAAAATGCGTTTTTTTTTTAATTATTCAAATCTCGCCAGACAGTGTCTTCTCCACATTCAAAAACAGAGCCCATCTCCTCTTTACCTTATGCATCCCAGGCTTCTACCCCATAAAGCTTGGAATCAGATTAAGAAGAATGCATTTCTTCTGACTCACCAGTGGAGGAGTTAACATTTTCTGACACAGTTTTTAGAATGAAGTAGTTATTTCAATGTGTCAAAAGGCACTTTCAGAGACTCTGAGGAGATGCAATGACTTATTCTCAGTCACCAATGACTGTTTTCCTGGTTTTAGCAGCCTTAGAGAATACCTTTTAATGCAGCTAGTAAATATCAACACAGACAGCTGCCAACTCCCAGAAAATCTGATGAATTATACAAAGTCCCTTAGTCCCTAAAAATGTATTTAGGTATCCCTGGGTAGATCCGTCTGACTTTTTTCCTTTGAATGTCATCATCTCTAAAGCACCTTATGGCTTTTAATATCATTCCTTTAGATGAGTCTGGTAGATTTGAAAAGGTGTATGCCTCTACCTTACTCTTCTAAACGATCAGTTGTCAAACCTATATGTTAAAGCTCCTTTTGGCTTCCTTTGACAAAATGAAAAGTTAATCGCTGATCTTCTTTTCTCTTATACTAAAGTATGTTTATCCTCTCTCCTTTCTTCAGTGACATGTGACCAAGCATATTCATAGAGATGTTCCCTTGTTACTAATGCTGTTTCCATAACTGTTACTACTGGGCTGCTTGTGCAGCGGTTTGCTTGGCTGTGCACACAGAATTTACCAGAAGATGTTGGCAATCTTAAATGCGCACCTCTGGACATAAGTGTTTGGGCAATCCTTTGCTGAGTTTCACAAGAAGTTTGAGGAGGAAATTTAATACAAGGGTTTAAACAGAGTTTTCAATACCCTATTCCAAAATACAGCAGGAATTTCCCTTCAAGCCTAAACTCATTTTATAGGAAGCGTTTTAAACGGTTTCAGCAAAACTCAGGCAAACTTTTTTAAAACCAGTGGGAGGGCAGCTCCAAAAAGAAAATAGCTTTTCAAGCCCAAGGTCAGTCCAAGTAAGGACTGACTGTGCCCCCTCCCCTTCAACATCTCCCCCTCCCCATTGTGTCAGTCCTGTAAATCATTCTTAGAGTCTTTCTGTTGCTTATCTCTTTGGCATTAGTTTTACTTTCTGACCCTGGGGTTTAGGCATAATTCAGAAAGTATGTGGATGGCAGTGGGACTCCTTTTTTTCCTTTCAAGGAAATCAATCCCATCCTTTTGATCCACACTTTTTCCTCATATTCAAGACAAATGCTTTATCAGAGCATAATAAAATCTGTACCAGTAAAAAAAAATAATTTATTCAGGGATGTTCTTAGTGTCCCAAGAAAGAAAGAACTTGGAGAGATGTGTTGGGACATTTTCTTTCTTAAATCTACACAATTTCAAACTTCAAAATGTTCTCTTCAGTCCATGTCTGCTGTCCTATTCCAGTTCACAGAAACTAGAGCAATTCCTGTGATGTTCACTTCAAAGTCACAAAAAAACATCAAGAGATTATCACAGAGTACTGGTGTTCATGGCCTCCACAATTATAGTTTCATAGGTACCTCCTAGACTGTTAATCTGTGAGGATCTCAAGCCTAGTCTTGCAATCCCATGGCAGGTTTTTAGCCCTTTTTATTTTGCATACGACTAATCCAGAGGTGGGCAGAACAAGGGATATATTGGGATATTTATGTGTTGTGACCCTATTGATGAGGGACATGGGTGCCAACATTTTTTGTGAGGGATCAGTTGCTAGTTTCCCATCCATTTGCCCAAATTACATTTGAATAGAGTAAGAGAAGTACTTTGCTTTGTGTGGAGTAGAAGACTGTGCTATAGAAGAGAGATTTTTATGTGATATATACCTGGAACTGCGGTGGTGGTGCTGCGGTAGCGTTGTCGCCTCACAGCTAGAAGTTGTCCTGTTCGATTCTCAGCTAGAGCGTCTTCTGTGTGGAGACATGCGTGAATGGGCATACCTTCGTTGAAGGTTGTGCGTCATGGCTGGCAACTCGGCACATAAAAATCTACTGCCAATCATTAGCAGACCGGAGTTCCGCTGTGGCGACCCCTAACCGGGAAAAGCCGAAAGGCACAACATATACCTGTTTCTCCAACATGTTTGTGGATATGCTGCAGAAGAGATATGAGGTCCCTTGAGCAGGTGTTTCACACTACAGTTCACCTTGCGAATGTGTAACTAGTCTGACAGGTTAGGGTCTGTTGAGTTTGTATGTGTGAGGCACAAGTCTTAGTAGCCTGTATGTTACCGAGAAGAGGGACAAGTCTTTGAACTGGTTTGCATACTTTGTGATTTAGGTCCTTGAATTTTTTTTAATGGAAAAGCATGTGTTCTCCAGCTGTGGCAAGTATTTGGACGGGTACTTAAGGAATGGGGCATTCTATTCAATGTTCGGCCAGATAAGATCTGCATGCAGGTAAACGATTGCATACCTGGATTTTGACATCCCATCTTTGTATGTAAGCTGTATGATGAAAAAGGATTTATTACAATAATGGATACATGGTGGTCAAAGGACAGTTTAACATAGGTTTCCAGATCCCTGACTATGGAATCCAACTTCAAAGGGTGTGCTATCAATGTGTTAGTTAAGGGAAGTAATGCTTGTCAAAAGGACATGGTTATACATTTATTGGCATTTTGTTTTATTCCATAGTTTTGACACCAGCTGTTTAGTAAAGGCCCTCTTGGAGGATTTTTGGTGTTCTCTGGAGAGTTATAGATTGTAAGTTCTGTGCAGTATCCAAACTTGGGCAGTCATAAGCTTTTAAAATTCACTTTGACCTCCAAGAAATAACTGCCAGAGAGAGGTGGCCCAAGGACTGAACTATGGGGTATACCACTCGTGGCTGGTCTTTTTTGAAGGAGGTACAGCCACCCACAATAATTTTTTGGATACTGTTTGTAAGCCAATTTTCTAGCCATTGTATGTTGTCATGATCCCACTGCTCAGGTTACATATGAAGAATCGTCAGTGGTTTCTCGTTGGTCTGAACAAAATACTACCACCACCTCTTTTTTTTCTCCCAGTTTCTGGTGCTGAAGTTTATGAAGAAAGAACTTCACTGGTTACTGACTTACGTTATCCTTTAGTCCAGGTCTTCCATCCCCTACCCTGATTCACCTGTAATCAGAGATGCATTAGACTTTGCAAGGGGAGCTGTCTTCAAAGGAGAAACGTACAGGGTCTTTGGAAATTTCAGGAAAGAAATAAATGCACAAATATGAAGGACATCAAGGTCATAATGGCATTGATAAAATACACAACCCTGTTAAATACCACTGTTGCAATAGCTTTTAGGTCACATGGGTTGTTTCCTATGTAGGAAACAACAACCATTCAGTTGCCACTATGTACAACAGAGAGTTAAGTTCTTTTTTCTGAAAATGGCCAAAGGCAGTTACCACAAGCCTCCTTACAGGATGGACTCTTACACGGCAGGGCTCCCTGAGCCACCCTAACCTTCAGCTTCTTCATCTCTCAGCTTGGATGATACAGTCTTTTGCACTTTCTTTTCCTGAGGACATGCAATAGACATTGAGAGACTAAGAAACCTGCTACTAGGAAATCGTAGGTGATGAAATTGAAAAGATTTTCTACTTGCCATCATAAACTGAGCTAAAATCCTTTCAAGGTACAAACGGCTTTGGATGTTCGTGTTTCACTGTTGCAGTCATTACACTTGGGTTATCCTGCTGGCAGGCTACCGGCAGTCGGCCTGAATTCCAAAGTCTAGGTCCGGCGTCGGTTGCTGTTGCCTCTTCCCTGATGTCAGTGCGCCAGGGGTATAAAAGATGCAGCCAACACCATTTTCTTCAGTCTTTCTTGCCGCGCGGTGCCCGAAGCAAAAGCAGTTCACAAGTGCCGGTCGGCCGACTCCTGAGATTTTCAAAAACGAATTTCAGATCCAAAGTCTTCAATAAAGCTAGGTACCCCGTTATGGAAACTTTTTTTTCTTGCTCCAGACCGATGTCAGAAAAAGTTAACAATTGTATTTCCTGTGGGAAGCAAATACTTCATAAGGATTTTCATTCTTACTGTATTCCTTGCCTAGGCCCTGATCGCAACGTTGCTAGCTGTCAGTTTTGTGCTAGATTTAACCAATGCACTATTAAGCATCGGTACGATTTTGCTTTTCATTACTTTGGCCGAAGGTTCAATTATATAATGCCATAAGAACAGCTGACGACCGGAGTTTATAAAAAGCGCAAGGAAAAAGAAGAGGACAGGCATCTGAGGTCCAGAACAGACTATGAGGCTTCCGCTAAGCCAGTCGACAGTTCGCCGGTTCTCAGTGAGGTGCTTTCGCAGCCCCTGATGCCCGCTACCTCAGAGCCACAGGCCGCTGACGACTCCCACGTGGAGCCACCTAGGCATCTGGATACTCAAGGTATTGGACACTCGGAAACTATTCCCTCAGATGGATCCGGAGCCGCTGAGCAGGCATCGGCTTCTGAGGGTGTTTTCTGACCTACACAGTTATATGTAAAGCCTACTTCAGCTTCCAAAGCAAAGACCAAAACAGTTCTAAAGACAAAAAAACAAGTACAGCATTCTCCTGGACAGACTTCCATGCCTAAAAATCAGATGCTCAAAATGACCGAAGACCTAATTACCTTGATCAGGGGTTCCCATCCCCCTCCTGACAAGAGGCCTAGGCAAGAGACAGAATATGAATCTTCAGATCAGGTTTCCATTTCCTCTGACTCTTCTTCTGAACAGCAGTACTCTCTTCCTCCCTATGAGGATTCTGATGCTGAAGAATCTATTCCTTCAGCCTCTCCTCCTGAGGATTATTCTTTTGGGGAAACCATGCATACCATGAGGGAGCACTTCCACTGGGAGAGCCAAGACTACTCAGAATCAAAGAAAAGGCTTAGAGATTTTCTTTTACTACTTCAACACAGGCCTCTTGCTATTCCCCCTGTGTTAGACATTGTAGATGATGTATTTTCAGAGTCCGGCCTTTCTCCTGACTCTTTACCCCCTGTCCCTGTTAAACCAGACAAATACTACAGGGTGCCAGATTCACATAAATTTCTTTATAAAAACCCTGCTGCTGACCCAGAAACTATTTCTTACAGGTACAGCCACCCAGATTTAGCAGGAACTGGCCTACAAAGAATTGGTCCTTTCCAGTGTCAGACAGGCCACAAAGAGGCAGATACAGACGCCCCAGAGGCAGATCCCAGCCCCAGGGCTCATACAGGCCTAAACAGTGGGGCGCTTCTACCTCCAAAAGTGGAGAAGACAAATCACAGCCATACAGGAAATGGTCCCAATGACTTTCCTCTGCCAGCACCAAGTGCTTATCTGTTGGCAGCCCCCTTAGGGGGAAAACTAGCACTTTTTTTCTCAAAACTGGCAAATGATCACCCAGGACAAATGGGTCTTGAATATAGTATCCCAGGGCTACAGGTTCCACTTTCACACCCTGCCAAGGGCAAAAGGTATGCCAGACCTGCCACACAATCAATGGGCAGAGCCACAAAAACAAGTTTCATCCCTCATGGACATGAGGGCCATTCAGCAAGTATCACATCAAGAGCAGGGAACAAGGATTTTACTCAAGACTTTTCTTGGTCCCCAGAAAGAACAAAGCCTGGAGACCAGTACTGGACCTGTCTATTCTAAATATATTTCTGGACATTCCAAATTTCAAAATGTTGACTCTGCAGCAGCTTCTGCCCATGCTGGGCAAGAAGGCTTGGCTTGTAACTTTGGACCTAAAAGAGGCATACCTGCAATATCCCAATCAGACAATCTTGCAGAAGATACCTCAGATTCATAGCTGGCTCAATGCACTACCAATACTCTGCACTGCCCTTTGGCTTATCTACTGCGGCCAGGGTCTTCACAAAATGCCTGCCACCAGTAATTGCATTTTGCAGACAGAGGAATTCAAATATATCCTTACTTGGACGACTGCCTTATTCAAGCAGAGAACAAGGACATTCTACTAAAGCATCGAACATTTGTAAAAAGATTATTAATTTGCCTAGGGTACACAGTAAACAAAAAGAAATCAAAACTAGTACCCTCTCAAGAGATAATATTCCTGGGTGTGCAAGCTTAAATACAACTGCCCAGATGGCTTATCTCACGCCAGACAAACAAAGGCAACTGAATTCTTACTTCAAAATGTTGGCAACAAAGACCCAGTTATCTGCAAGAAAAATTCTGCAGGCATTGGGCTTCATGGCATCCTGCATTTTGCTAATTCCATATGCCAGACTGCATATGAGGAAACTACAATAGTATCTAAAAAGTGTTTGGACTCAACATTGTCACAGCCTGGAAACATTAATTACCCTCATTCCTTGCCTACAACAGGAGTTTAGATGGTGATCACAGGCCTGTCACCACAACAAGGGACAGCCATTCACCCTACCCACAGCCAAGCAGTCAATAACAACAGATGCATCAGATTATGCCTGGGGGGCCCACATGGCAGGAAAATGTATTCAGGGCACATGGCCCACAAGCCAAATGCATCTTCATATCAGTCAAAAAGAGATACTAGCTGTTCAGAATGCTATGACAGCTTTCAAGGATCTACTTCATCCAGGACACCTACTGATAAGGACGGACAATACTACAGTCAGGTGGTACATAAACAAGCAGGGAGGCACACATTCCTACCCCCTCTGCAGCAAGCCATGACTTTGTGGGACACAGCATTGACTTATCAAGTACACCTGCAAGCAGAATTCCTGCCAGGAAAGAAAAATACTCTGGCAGACGAACTAAGCAAAAACCTCATGGATCCCCACGAGTGGAAACTGGATCCACAAGTCTTCAGCATGATAACAAGGAAATGGGGATGCCTAGACATAAATCTATTTGCCTCCCCTCACAACTGCCATCTACAGAGATTCTGCACAAGGACTTATCACAAGCAAGCATGGAAAGTGGATGCTCTGTCATTCAGCTGGAAAACCCTTACAGTATATGTATTTCCTCCTCTGCCTCTCCTCTCCAAGTACTCCTAAAGGTCAGACAAGAGAAGCCAAAAATGATTCTGATTGCCCCAGACTGGCCCTGCCAGCACTGGTACCCAATCCTAAAGAGCTTGTCTCAAGGCCCAGCCTGGACATTACCTCTAATTCCTCACTTACTGACCCAGCGAAACAATCAGATCCTGCACAGCCAACTCAGGACCCTAAATCTGGCAGCATGGCGGATAATGTAGCCATTTAGAACACACCTCTCTCTAAAGCAGTGATGGATGTTATTTTGGAGGCCAGGAGGCCCAGTACCAGAAAATCTTATGCAGAAAAATGGAAAAGATTCTGTGCTTGGAACCAGGCACAAAGAATTGACACGTTTGTACCAAATATTCCTCAGATTTTACAATACCTAACTGAGATGCTGGACGAAGGCCTATCCTTTTCATCAGTTAAAATCCATGCCTCTGCCATTTCAGCTCATTATAATACGGAACCACCTATTTTTTCTCATCCATTGCTAAGGCAATACCTCAGAGGGGCCAAAAACATAAGATCTCCAAGGAGAGCACCAGTACCTGCATGGGACCTCAATTATGTCTTGGAAAAACTCACACTGCCGCCTTTTGAGCCAGCCAATACAGCTGAAATAAAGTTCTTATCTTGGAAAACAGCTCTGGTCCTAGCAATAACCTCTGCAAGACAAGTCTCAGAGTTACAGGCACTCAATGGCTGTGGAACATTTTTATCATTTTCCATCCAGACAGGGTTTTTCTGAGGACGAACCTGACATTTATGCCTAAGGTGGTGTCCAGTGTGGCCCTTAACCAAACCATTTGCCTACTTTTTATCCAAACCCACAGAATAAGGGTGAGAGACTCCTGCATTATTTGGACATACACAGACAGCTACGCTTCTACTTGGACAGAACTAAAGCTTTCAGAAAGACTGGGCAACTCTTAGTGGCATATGCTGCAGGATCACAAGGAAAGGCTATCTCAAAGCATACTATTTCAAAATTGATAGGCCACTGGATTGGTTTCTGCTGTTCACAACATGGCAAATCAGTGCCTAAGGACATTAGGCCACATTCAACCAGAGCAGCGGCCACTTCAGCAGCCTTCCTCAGAGGAGTACCAACCAAAGACATTTTAGAGGCTGCAGCTTGGAGTTCAGTGCGCACTTTTACCAAGCACTACCACTTACCTCTCTACTCTAAATCCAGAGCAGGCTTTGCCACTGCAGTTCTGCAGGGCCATATAGCCTCTCCTAATCCTATTTAGACCCAGCCATCCAACCTCAGCTTTGGGATTCAACCCAAGTGTAATAACTGCAACAGTGAAACACAATGAACATAGTACAGTTGTGTACCTACCATAAATGTAGATGTTCGAGTGTATTCACTGTTGCAGTCTAGGTTACCCACCCACAATCCCCCTTTTCTTTGCTGGGACTTACTGTACTTCTCTATCCTATACAGCCTATGTGGTGTATTTGCTTGTAGATGAAGGAAATGTTTATTTTAGTGCATGCATACTTATTGGCATAATTTTTGGCCTACCATTTTGGGGGCACCTGACATCTGGGGCAAGAAAAACTGAAGGAAATGGCGTCAGCTGCATCTTTTATACCCCTGGCGCACTGACGTCAGGGAAGAGGCGACAGCAACTGACGCCGGACCTAGACTTTGGAATTCAGGCCGACTGCGGGTAGCCTGCCAGCAGGATAACCCAAGTATAATGACTGCAACAGTGAATACACTCGAACATCTACATTTATGGTAGGTACACAACTGTACTTTCTACAGCATTTGAGTTGCTAAGTTCTGGCCTGTCTTATTTGGCCATTTCTGCTTGTCTACGCATGGAATCCTCCCTTTGTTGCCTCAAGCAAAGCAATTTTTGAAACAGTTTTACATTTCTGCATGTCTAAGACCTAATCGTCTCCTCCTTGGGATCTTAATTTTGTAAAAAACACACTGAACAACTGGAGGGAAACGGTCACCGTCCACTTTTACTGTGTTCCTAGTACTTTCGGCATCAAGCCTTCCAGGGAATAATCATGCACAAGAATGGTGTACTTTATATACATTTCACTACATTCATTACTCAATTCAGTTATACAGTAATTAATCAGTGAGTCAAGAAAATTAAAATCTAAAGTGCATCCTGAGCAGTAAAGTGCTTCAGAAACATTCAAAGTGCATCAAAACATATAAAGTGCAACCCCTTACATTCCTATTGCATTTAACATTATAGTTTAAGAAGTTAATACACAAGCACTTGTGTATCTTTAGATTAAGAAATACTAAAACATTTTGCCATACAGTGGTTGCTCAATTAATCAATGAGTCAAGAAAATTTAAATCTCAAGTGCATCCTGAGCAATTGTGCTTCAGAAACATTTAAAGTGCATCAAAAAACTTTAAAGTGCAAGTTCATACAAAAGCACTTGTACAGCTCTAGATTAACAAATACTAAAACATTTTGTCTTAAAATAGTTGATCAGTCAGTGAGTCAAGAAAATTTAAATCTAAAGTGCATCCTGAGCAATTAAAGTGCTTCAGAAACATTTAAAGTGCATAAAAAAACTTTTAAAATGCAACCCCTTGCATTCCTATTGCATTTAACTTAATTTAAGAAGTTCATGCCAATGCACCTATACATCTTTAGATTAACAAATGCTTCATCCTATATATCTATGTATTTATAAAATGCATACTAAAATATTTCATCCTATACATGTAAATCTAACTCCATATTAAGCCCATGAAGCCACAAAGTTCCAAAATTAATAATATATCTGCTTTCCATCCTTAACAAAATGCGCCCATATTACATGCCTTGTACTGCATAAGGTTTGTTTAAAACAGAAAAAAATAAACTACTTGTGTTACCATTGTGAACAGCATGGAAATGCTGGGCCACATGATTATTAAGCCTAACATGCCTCACATTTATCATTTGTTGACCGGGAAAGTCCGACTAGGTTCCACAGAGCCTGTTTTCAGCGGAGGCCTGGGGAGAAATGCTCCATCCCCCAAATGCTCCATAATTCTTTTCACCATTCTTCTGGTTTGCCCTATGTACCACTTTACAGGTAAACAATCACATCCAATGGCATAAACAACCCCACTGGTACCGCAATTTTTAGATCCCAGGGCAATGAACTTCTTTCCATTAATCAAATTACCTGAAATGTTCTTGACTTCCTCACACACCCTGCACCTTCCACATCTAAAGGTGCCTACTGTGTTAGTATCAGTGTCCATCCTACTTACCCTACTGTTAAATAATTCCTTCAGGTTGTGAAGTCTACTATGAGAAAAAACAACCCTGCCCTTGAAAATGTTGCCCACTTCCTCATCCTGCTATATAATAGGACAAAACATGTGCACTAATGCCTTCAGCGTAGCTGAAAAAGGGGAAAATTTGTTAACAAAAAATATGTCATCCTTGCCCGCTATGATAACCTCCATGCCCATGATATATTGCATGACTCCATACTCTCCAACCAGCAATGTGCTTTCTCACTTTTTCTGCAGCCCTATTTAACACCTGGCTAGAATACCCGCTCTTCACCTGCTTGCATCTAACAATGTTAAATTCCCCGTCAAATGTGGTTCTGTCATGAACATTGTCACTAATGTGCTTGAATTCTCCATAAGGGAGACAGTCAAGTAAATGTTCTGGATGCATGCTGTCTGCACTCAAAAAAAATATTAGCTGCTGTTTCCTTATAAAATGGTTTAAAAGACACCAGCTTGTCATTATCCACAAAGAACTCCAAATCTAGAAACTGTATCTTATGTCTATGAGTTTGAATAGGATACTGTGATGCCATACTGATTTTGATTTAGTTCCAACATGAACTGTTCAAAAAGACTAATCTCCCCTCAACATATATAAAAAAAATCATTAATATAGCGTTTGAAAACTATAACATTTTCCAAAAATTATGTATTCCTATAAACACAGCTCTCCTCAAAAAAAAAAAAAAAAAAAAAAAAAAAACCATAAAAATTATGGCGTAAGATGGGGCAAAAGATGCCCCCATAGCAGTTCCTGTTCTCTCTAGAAAGAAATTGTCCTCAAAACTAAATACACTTTGTGTCAGTGCAAACTCCAACAGCTATAAAATATAATTTGTTCTGTGACCTTTCCCCAGTAGTCTGGCTACTGCTTCCAGACCCCACCGATGAGAAATATTGATATACAAAGACTTAACATCAACAGTTGCCCAGAAAAAAATCCTCTTGCTACTCATTACCTCCCAAAGTGTCTGTGAGCTCTCTATCATTTCTAATGTGTGAAGGGACTCGCTTCAAATTGTCTTTCAACTGTGCACCCAGAAAAATACCAATATTCTGGAGATATCCCCCCGCCCCTGACACTATGGGTTTCCCAAGGGGATTTGTTAAGTCCTTGTGTATCTTGGGAATGGCATAAAACTAAGCCATTCTAGTATATTTTACGTGTAACTTTTTGACATCAGTGGTGGAAAAAAAAATCCCAGTCTTTCTCCCTTTTCAAGTAATTCCAGCAACAAGTCATTACATGCATCCAGAACATGTGACTGTATCTGTTCATAAACACCAACTTCCTGCAACAATTCCTTCACCATATTGTTGTATTTCACTCTAGACGTTATTACCCAATTACCCTCCTTATCTGCCTGTGCAAAAACATAATCTTTATTCAAGCTTCTTAACTGCCTTATCGCATTCTGTTCATGCATTTTCAAGATGTTCATCGTGTTTCACTGTTGCAGTCATAACTGTAGGGTGATCCTGCCGGCAGGCAGCCCGAGGTCGGCCAGAATCCCAAAGTCTGGGTCCGGCGTCGGCTGTACCAGCAAGCACCCTGACGTCAGAACGCAGGGATATAAAGCTGACAGCCGACGCCATCTTCTCCAGTCTTTCTTGCCGTGCGGTAGAAAGCAGCTCGCAAGTCGTTGGTTGGCGTTTTCAGACAACGTGCTTTGATTGTCTTCGGTCCGAAGTTTTCTACTTCTCTTCTCAAGCTAAGTACCCCATTGGGGAAACTTTTTTCTGGCTCCTCCGATGTCAGAAAAAGTTAATAATTGTATATCGTGTGGGAAACAAATACCTCATAAAGATTTCCACTCTTACCGACTACCTTGCTTAGGCCCTGACCATGACGTTTCTTGCTGTCGGTTCAATGCCAGGTTTAATTCTCGCACTATCAAGCGTAGGTGCGATTGGGCCTTGAATTATTTCGGTAGACGATTCAATTATAGGATGTCGTCGGATACTTTACCGACAACCGGAATTCAAAAGAAACGCAAAGACAAGTATAGGCCTCCGAGGTCCAAACATGATATTTTGCAGCCGGAGCCAGCTTCAGGTTCGGCGGTCGTCAGTGAGGCGCTTTTGCAGCCCCTGTCGTCCGCCACTTCAGAACCGATGGCCGACACGGACTCCCATGGGGAGCCTTCTAGGCCTAGTATTTTAACTGCTGCAGGACCTTCGGACGTCGCTCCTTCAGATGGGTCCGGAACCGCTGTGCAGGTACCGGCTTCTGAGGGGGTTTTCAGGCCTTCTAATATCACTATTTCTTCAAAGACAAAGCCTAAGTCAAAGACTCCTGTTAAACCAAGGGTTTCTTCACAAGCTTCCTCGGATACAGCTCCCAAGTCCCAGAAGCAATTACTTCGGATGGCTGAAGATTTACTTACAATGATTAGGGGTTCTCACCCTCCTCCAGAAAAAAGGCCTAGACAGGATATTCCTTATGATTCTTCTGATCAGGCTTCTGTGTCTTCTGTCTCTTCCTCTGACCAGGATTATTCTTTTCCTCCTTATGAGGATTCTGATGCAGAGGACTCTATTCCCTCTGCTTCTCCCCCTGAAGATTTCTCTTTTGGGGAAACCTTACATGAGATGAGGGAGCATTTTCATTGGGAAGGTCAGGATTACTCTGCTTCCAAGAAGAGACTTAGGGAATTTCTCCTTCTCCCTCAACACAGACCTTTGGCTATTCCTCCTGTACTTGATATTGTGGATGATGCTTTTTCTGAAGCTAACCTAAACCCTGATTCCTTGCCACCTGCTCCTTCTAAGCCTGATAGATTTTACAGTGTCCCTGACTCCCATCAATTCTTATTTAAGAACCCTTCTGCTGATCCTGAAACCATTTCTCAGGGTTCTAGGGCTAATAAGGCCGCTTCTTCTAAAAATCCTATCCCCTCTGAAAAGGATTCTCGTGCCTTGGACAGGTTGGGCAAGAAGGTTTACACTTCTGTTACCCTTTCTATTAGAGCTTTAAATTGCCAGTTTCACATGCTCAAGTATCAGCAATTTCTTTTGTCTGTTCTAAAGCAAAAGCTCTGTACCTTTCCGGCATGTGCAGAGGACAAGGAATTACAGGATGTTTTGAATGCAACTGAACAAGTTAGCAAACATAGTTTACATTGTAGTTTTGATGCCTTAGAAGCTTCTTGCAGGGCTGCTGCCTCTGGTACTGTTATCAGGAGACATGCTTGGCTTCGTGAGCAGAATTTACCAGAACAGGTTAAGGCTAAGCTGTTAGATGCCCCTGTTCAGCATGATGTTTTATTTGGATCCAAGGCTGAGGAGGTTATTAAAAAGATGGAAGAAAAAGCAAAATCTATGCAGACTGTTAAAGATTTTTTACAAGTTCAGCCTCCTAGATTTTTCTAGAAATTGGCCCTCCAAAAATTGGTCTTTTCCCACGTCTGGCAGGCCTCAAAGGGGAAGATATAGACGCTCCAGAGATCGGGGGCAGGCTCAGGCCTCTTACAGGTCCAGACAATGGACTGCTTCTTCACCTAGAAGGGGAGAAGACAGACCTTAATCTCAAAAGACACAGACCCAATGACTCTCTCCGTTGGGCTACAGATCCTCCTTGCCTGGAAGCCCCTCTCTGAGGAAAGCTTTCTCTTTTCTACCAAAATTGGACTCATATTACCCAGGACAAATGGGTTTTAGACGTGATTTTAAGAGGCTACAAATTCCACTTTCATACTCTGCCAAGGTCTTCAGGCTGGCCGGATCTGCCAAAACATCAATGGTCAGAGGCCTTAAATCAAGTGGACGCCTTATTGGCCATGAAAGCCATAGAACCTGTTCCACTTCCAGAGATGGGAAAAGGTTTTTACTCCAGACTATTTCTGGTCCCAAGGAAACAAAACTCATGGAGACCTATTCTGGACCTCTCATTGTTAAATACCTTTCTGGAGATTCCAAAATTCAAGATGCTTACTCTGCAACAACAACTTCCCATGCTCTCCCAGGATGCTTGGATGGTGACATTGGACTTGAAGGAAGCCTATTTACACTTTCCCATCAGACAGGAATACAGAAAATACCTCAGATTCAAGGCAGGTTCGAGACACTTTCAATTCTCTGTACTGCCCTTTGGCTTATCTACTGCACCCAGAGTCTTTACCAAGTGTCTGGCTCCAGTAGTAGCTTATTGCAGACTCCAAGGAATTCAGATTTACCCCTACCTGGACGACTGCCTTATTCAGGCAGACAGCAAGGATCTTTTACTTCAACATCTGCAGTTTGTTCAGCATCTTCTCCTGCTACTGGGATTCTCAGTGAACACAAAAAAGTCACATTTGATCCCCTCTCAACAAATGATCTTTTTGGGAGCTTTTCTAAACACAAGCTTACAAAGGGCCTTCCTTACTCCAGAAAAACAAGTACAGCTGGCATCAATTTTCAAGACCTTGGCTACTTTAACTCAGCTCACTGCAAGGAAATTCCTGCAGGCTTTGGGCTACATGGCTTCTTGCATCCTGTTGATTCCAAATGCAAGGCTTCATACGAGAAAACTTCAATGGTATCTAAAGAGTGTATGGTCTCAGCATTACCACAGCCTGGAAACTATGATACCTCTGATTCCCTGCCTCCAAAAGGAGTTCCTTTGGTGGTCCAGGGCTTGTGCTTCAAACGAAGGGAATCCCTTTCGTCTACCTCATCCTGCTCAGATCATAACCACAGACTCCTCGGATTATGCTTGGGGAGCTCATTACCTAAACAATTACCAGCAGGGCTACTGGACAAAGAAGCATCTTACCTGGCACATCAACTTGAAGGAAATGTTGGCAGTCCAAAACGCTCTTCTAGCCTTCCAGAGTCTTTTGCAACCAGGCCATCTTCTGATTCGCACAGACAATACCACAGTCATGTGGTACATAAACAAGCAAGGGGGCTCTCACTCCTACCCCCTTTGCAGACTAGCTATGAGCCTATGGGACACAGCTCTAAATCTAAATCTGCATCTTCAAGCTCAATTCATTCCAGGAAAACAGAATCTCTTAGCAGACAGCCTAAGCAGAAATCTTTTGGATCCTCACGAATGGATGCTGAACCCCAACATATTCAGCAGGATTACAGCAGTTTGGGGAGTCCCTCAGATCTGTTTGCATCTCATCTCAACCATCAGCTGCCTCTCTTTTGCACCAGGTCCTTCCACAAAGCAGCTTGGAAAGTGGATGCCCTGTCTTTCAGCTGGAGGAATCTTTCGGGATATGCCTTCCCTCCTCTTCTGCCCCGGGTATTACTGAAAATAAAACAGGACAAACCCAAGATTTTCATTTTGATAGCTCCAAATTGGCCTCGGCAGTTTTGGTATCCAACTTTAAGACACCTGTTCTTGGAACCTCCATGGATTCTGCCTCTGTTTCCTTCTCTTCTGTTCCAGCATCAGGGTCAGATGTTTTACTCTCAAATCAAGACTCTCTGCCTGGCAGCTTGGCTTTACAAGGGCCTTTGATTCCTCCTGCTTTTCCCAAACAAGTTTTGGATGTTTTCTTAGAAGCTAGGCATCCTAGCACTAGAAAATCCTATGCTTCTAAATGGAAAAGATTTTGTATTTGGATGCGGGGCCGAGGTTCTAACCCTCTTTTACCTGACATTTCTTCCATTCTACTTTACCTCTCAGACCTTTTTCTTAAAGGCCTCTCCTTTTCTTCCATTAAAATCCATGCTTCTGCTATCTCGGCTCATTACAACACTGATCCCCCCCCATTTTTTCTCACCAGCTGGTGAGACAATTCTTGAGAGGGGCTAAGAATTTAAGACCTCCCAGAACTCCTCCTGTTCCTGCTTGGGACCTTAATTGTGTTTTGGAAAAACTAACTTTACCCCCCTTTGAGCCTGCGGCTGCTTCAGATATCAAGTTCCTTTCCTGGAAGACAGCTATTTTATTAGCTTTGACTTCTGCCAGAAGGGTTTCTGAGTTGCAAGCTCTCATGGCTGTGGAACCATACCTTATTTTCCACCAAGATAGAGTTGCCTTGAGGACCAATCCTACATTTATGCCTAAGGTGATTTCTAAAGTGGCTTTAAATCAGACTATTCACCTTCCTACTTTCTTTCCAAATCCTCAAAACAAAGGGAAAAGGATTTTGCATTCATTGGACGTACACAGACAACTAAGGTTTTACCTGGATAGAACTAAAGATTTCAGGAAATCTGATCGGTTGCTTATCTCTTATGCCTCTAGTTCTGTAGGCAAGGCTATCTCTAAACAAACTATTTCCAAATGGATTGCTCATGGGATAAGGTTTTGTTACTCTCACTTTGGGAAACAAATTCCAGGTTCTGTTAGAAGTCATTCTACTAGAGCAGCTGCCACTTCAGCAGCTTTTCTCAGAGGAGTCCCTACCAAGGACATTTTGGAAGCTGCCACTTGGAGTTCAGTGCATACTTTCTCTAAGCACTATAATCTCCCTTTGTATTCTAAGTCTAGGGCAGGTTTTGCCTCTGCTGTCTTGCAGGGTCTTTTGGCTGCCCCTTCTGCATAACCTCCTCCCTCATCACAGCTTTGGGATTCCACCCTACAGTTATGACTGCAACAGTGAAACACGAAGAACATAGTACATTTGTGTACACCTACCATAAATGTAGATGTTCGAGTGTCTTCACTGTTGCAGTCGGTGTTTCCCTCCCACCAATCCCCTCTTATCTTCCTCTTCTTTTGTGGTGTATTTGTGTTTCCTTTTTGGACACCTTTTGGTTATTTTGGGGGACTTCTGACATCTGGGGCAAGAAAGACTGGAGAAGATGGCGTCGGCTGTCAGCTGTATATCCCTGCGTTCTGACGTCAGGGTGCTTGCTGGTACAGCCGACGCTGGACCCAGACTTTGGGATTCTGGACGACCTCGGGCTGCCTGCCGGCAGGATCACCCTACAGTTATGACTGCAACAGTGAAGACACTCTAACATCTACATTTATGGTAGGTGTACACAACTGTACTTTATGGGGCTTATAACTGTCATAAAACTTCTTATATTCAACTTGCAACTGTTTGTATAACACCTTTTCAAAATGTATTATGGCTGAGACAGTTCTAGGCGGATAAAAAGTGCTAACATAAAGAACCTTAGGAATACTAAATTTTCCATAGTCAGTGTAATATGAACAACCATCCCCAACACTGTCCCTATTAATTTCAAGCTCTTGTTCATAAGCAAAAATATCCACCAACTCATTTTCATTCAGTGACAAATCTAGCAATGGTTCTTCATCAATGCTGCACATTACATTACCATTTGCATTTTCTAAATTTGTTTTAGAAAAAAATGCTTTTAAATGTAGTTTGCGACAAAAAGCACATATTTCTAACATTGTCTGCCAAGGCTGGAAAATATGTTGGAACAAATTTCATTCCTTTCAAAAGTAAACTATACATGTTATCATTAACTGCAAATCGGATAGATTAATAATATTTAACATTTCACTTTGACTCACTGAATGTGAACTATTTACATTATTCAAGACATACCTGTTATTATGCTCCTCATTGCATGTGACAACATCATTAGTAATTTTAAGTCCAAAATGTCCAATTCTCTGATTTTCTTCATTTCTTCTTGTTCTGCCACCTCCGGTTGCACTTGCTTTTCAATTGCTGTGGGCTCACTCTCTGACCACTGCTCTGCTCGCCCTGCTGGACAACCTCCTTCACTCAATTCCTCAAACAAAACACTTTTCCTGCTGTTGGTGCTGCTATTTGCTTCTGTGGATGAAAAGGATGACTCTCGCGAACTCCGAGACCTCATAGCCATATTTTTTAAGGTGGACCTGCTCTGCCTAGGCTATCTCTGCCACTGAAAGATGAGGTTGTTCCTATAATCACGATCATCTCTGTCCAGTTTACTGCGCTTCCTTTCTAATATTTCAGTCTCAGCTTTGCCCACTCTCACATGAATGTCCTTCATTTATTAAATACGGCAGTTGTAGTTTCCCCGTTAAGGTCTTCCTGCAGCTCCAAAATTGAATTTCTTACTTGTTCATGCAGTTTAACAAGTACTTTAAGCCACCCTAAAGTACACTGTAAAGAGATAGTCTTCCACTCCTCAAATTCAGCTTCAGAAAATTCAGAAGCTGGAAGTTTGTCCGCCCTTAAACCCAGAGGGGTTAAATTCAGGCTGATGTATTTCCTCCAGCAACCGGGTATCATAATATAAAGACACCTCCTTTACAAGCAAACGTTCTAGTCTCTCATATGTGGTTGCCTGCTGGTCTCCCAGTCCATTACAAGACCACAAATTGGGAGCAGCCACCTTCTCATCCCTTTCTGTCCACAGTTCTGTACAGCAAAGAGAGGTGGTTACTGAACTGGGCATTTCTCCACCAAGCCGAAGCTCCAGTAGCCGAAATACTGTCAGAAAACTCCAAAAACACCAATCCACGAACCAACTCACCAAAGAAAAAAACACACTGAACAACTGGAAAAACAGTCACCATCCACTTTCACTGTGTTCCTAGTACTTCGACATCAAGCCTTCCAGGGAATAATCATGCACAAAAATGGTGTACTTTATATACATTTCACTGCATTCATTACTCAATTCAGTTATACAGTAATTGATCAATTAATCAGTGAGTCAAGAAAATTAAAATCTAAAGTGCATCCTGAGCAGTAAAGTGCTTCAGAAACATTCAAAGTGCATCAAAACATATAACGTGCAACCTCTTACATTCCTATTGCATTTAACATTATAATTTAAGAAGTTAATACAAAAGCACTTATGCATCTCTAGATTAACAAATACTAAACCACTTTGCCCTACAATGGTTTTCTGTTTTAAACAAACCTTATGCAGTGCAAGGCATGGAATATGGGCGCAGTTTGTTAAGGATGGAAAGTAGATATATTATTAATTTTGGAACTTTGTGGCCCCATGGGCTTAATATGGAGTTAGATTTACATGTAAAGGATGAAATGTTTTAGTATGCATTATTTTATCAATGCATACATATATAGGATGAAGCATTTGTTGATCTAAATATGTAGGTGCATTAGCATGAACTTCTTAAATTATTAAGTTAAATGCAATAGGAATGTAAGGGGTTGCATTTTAAAAGTTTTTTGATGCACTTTAAATGTTTCTGTAGCACTTTAATTGCTCAAGATGCACTTTAGATTTTAATTTTCTTGACTCACTGATTTTAATATGCGACACAGACAGGCATGAGCCAACCACTGAGCAGCATCCCACTGTCTTCATGGAGGGTGCCACAATACCAGCAGAAGATGCTATCCCCTTTGAATTTTTTTCCCTGTAATTTGCCCTGTATAATGGTGTAACTGCAAAGTAGTTTGCCACTGTTTCATGGCTGCTGCAACATATTCGATCACTGAAGGGTGTATCTTAGAAATTTTTAAAGTTTCATCCATGAATGTGGGATATTGGCAAATGCTTTTTTGTAATCTATCCATGATATATTTAGATTCTTCCCCTGTTCACATTTTTTCCTGACTAGTTTGCTGACCAGTTGGCTGATGAAGTTCGCAGACAACTGCAAACTAGGGGCTATAATTGACCCTCCGGCTGACAGACATCCTCCAAAATGGTCTCACTGAGACAGATACCTGGTGTCAAAACCATGGCTTCAAGCAAAATGCCAAAAAGTGCATAGTCATCCCCTTTGGAAAAAACAAAGTACCCACAAACTACCACATAAGTGGTAGCCCCCTAAATATGGAAGACTTAATAAGGGATCTGGAGACCCAAGTATATAGTAACCTCTCCTTTGATAATCACATTGCCAAAGTGGTTAGAAAATCCTTCTATGTGGCCCACTTAATCACAAAAGGGTTTGCATCCAGATCGAAAGAGGTCATTGGGCCCCTCTACGCATCACTCATCAGACCCGTCATAGAGTACAATGTCCCATTTGGGATGTACCTTACAAGACACCTGCATCAACTGGAAAGACCACAGAAGTACCTCACCAAGAGGATCACTGGCTTCAAGCAGATGCCCTATGCAGCTCGACTAAAGAAACTTCAGCTGTACTCTGTTGCATACCGCCTACTCAGAGGTGATCTCTGCAACTCTGCCTGACATACAAGGCCATGTCCAACCCAGAATTGATGGACATGCTCCACCTAAAGAAAACCATATCCCCTCGAGCCACACGCTGCAGGGATCTAAACCTCATCACAACAATAAATAGGAAGTGCTGGAGGGATAGATTCCTGTCCCAGAGACTTCCCATGCTCTGGAACAAGATTCCAATCTACATTAGGCAGAGCTCCTTGCTAACCCTCTTCAAGAGAAACCTTGACGAGTGGATGGGAAACACAAAGTTTACCCCAGGGATCACTTCAATGGCTCTGTTGGACAGAGGTACAGGGAACTAATCTAAGGGGACGGCGAAAGCCAACACATTCCAGCTAGGCTTTTAAATGCCATAGGGCAGATAGTCTAGTACCTACCTATGAATCTATGAATTGATCAATTATTGTATAATTGAATTGAATAATGAATGTAGTGAAATGTTAATAAAGTAAACCATTCTTGTGCATGATTATTCCATGGAAGGCTTGATGCCGAAGTACTAGAAACACAGTAAAAGTGGATGGTGACCATTTCTCCAGTTGTTCAGTGTGTTTTTTTCTTTCTTTGGTAAATCGGTTCGTGGAGTGGTGTATTTGGATCTTAATTTTGTACCAAAAAACTTCATCTTTCCTTTTGAACCAGCTCATAAGGCTGACTTAAAGATGTCCTTCCATATCACTGTTGACGTATTCTTAACAGTAGGAATCTCCTGCTAAGGGTAGCCTGACATCTGGCCAGTTTACCAAAGCCTTTTGGTTGTAAAGGGTATGCCGTGCTTCACATGTATGCTCCCCATGCATGATGTAGGGCATAAAGGTGACGTCCAGATGTACAGTGGATATAAAAGGTTTACACACCCCTGTTAAAATGCCAGGTTTTTGTGATATAAAAAAATGAGACCACAATAAATCATTTCAAAACTTTTCCCACCTTTACTATAACCTATAACCTGTACAGTTCAATTGAAAAAGAAATGTATTTGTTAGGGGAAAAAATATAAAAAATAAAAAACGTACAATATGCTGGTTGCGTAACTGTGCACACCCTTAAACTAATACTTTGTTGTGTGTGCACACCCTTAAACTAATAATTTGTTGAACCACTTTTTGATTAAATTATAGCATTCAGTCTCCTTTGGTAGGAGTCTGTCAGCATGGCACATCTTGACTTGGCAATATTTGCCCACTCTTCCTTGCAAAAGCATTTCAAATCTGTCTGATTGCGAGGGCATCTCTTGTGCACAGCCCTCTTCAGGTAACTCCACAGATTTTCTATTGGATTTAGGTCTGGGCTCTGGCTGGGCCATTCCAAAACTTTAATTTTCTTCTGGTGAAGCCATTCTTTTGTTGATTTGAATGTATGCTTGGAGTCATTGTCATGTTGAAAGTTGAAATTCGTCTTCATCTCCAGCTTTCTAGCAGATGCCTAAAGGTTTTGGGCCAGAAGTGACTGGTATTTGGAACTGTTCATAATTTCCTCCACCTTGACTAAAGCCCCAGTTCCAGCTGAAGAACAGCAACCCCAAAGCATGATACTGCCACCACCATGCTTCACCGTGGGGATGGTGTTCTTTTGGTGATGCAAAGTGTTTTTGCACCAAACGTACCTTTTGGAATTGTGGCCAAAAAATTCAACCTTATCAGACCATAACACATTTCCCACATGCTTTTGGGAAACTTGATGTATTGTTTTGCAAATTGTAGCCTGGCCTTGGTGTTCTTCTGTGTAAGAAAAAGCTTCCGTCTTGCAACCTTATCCCATAGTCCAGACATATGGACAGTATGGGAGATTGTTGTCACATCTAGTACTTGCCAGAAATTCCTGCAGCTCCTTCACTTATGCTGTAGGTCTCTTGGCAGCCTCCCTGACCAGTTTTCATCTTGTCTTTTCATCAATTTTGGAGGGACATCCAGTTCTTTGTAGTGTCACTGTTGTCCCATGTTTTCTCCACTTTTTGATGACTGTCTTAATTGTGTTCTATGGTATATCCAATGCTGTGGAAATTTTTTTTGTACCCTTCTCCTGACTGATGCTTTTCAACAATGAGATCCCCTTGATGCTTTGTAACCTCTCTGCGAACCATGGCTTTTGCTGTAGCAGGCAACTGAGTAAATGTCAGGAAAATCCTACAAGGACAGCTGAACTTTATATGGGGTTAATCAGAGTCTCTTTAATTGATAGCAGGTGTGTACCCAAGAAGACTGAATGTTGTAATTAAATCAAAAGGTAATTCAACAAAGTATTAGTTTAAAGGTGTACACACACAACAATGTATTAGTTTGAGTGCACATTCATGCAACCAGCGTATCGTATGTTTTTTATTTTTTTATGTTTTCCCCCTAACAGATTTGTTTTTCAATTGAATTGTACAGGTTATAGGTCACATCAAAGGTGGGGAAAGTTTTGAAATGATTTATTGTGATCTCGTATTTTTATATCATAGAAAACTGGCATTTTAACAGGGGTGTGTAAACTTTTTTATATCCACTGTACTATTCTCAGAACCGCTTTGCTGTCCGTCTGAATGCCATCCTCGATCATTGGTCTGAATGCCTATTTGTCTGCTGGTTCTACCTCTTTCAGATAATTACCCCATTGGGGTTTTTGATTTTTTTTTTTAATCTGTTTGTCTTGTAGTCTGGTTGTTGGGTTTAATGTCAACCAGAAAGGGGAAATGATAGTGCGAGAGACAATTTCCCATAAAGATCTTCACGAGCAGTGTTTGCTCTGTTTAGGCGCTTCACATGACCATGCGTCTTTTGAGATTCGTCAGTCCTTTGTCCCTAGGATATTGAGGAGTCTACTTTCTTCCCTACTGATTTATCTTGAGAACTAGTGACTTAAATTGCTGGCTGAGGATTCCAAGAAAGGATTTTCCTGGCCTAAGAGCCAGCTGTCTGTGAAGTAAAAGGTCAAAAAAGATGTCTGATTCTTCAGCTGTACAACCTCCATTGGACATTTCTCTTGAGGTTGGTGAAAGCCTACAGGAGCATCCAGTTTTTTTTTTGGATTTCTCTGTCACGACCACTTCGGAGGCCAGCATGGACCCGATAGTGTGCACGTACGTGGAGGTTTTGCAGACATGCACTTTGGATGTACAGGGGGAACCACAGCTGGTTATTGCTGAAGAGCCTAGGGGTGTTCCTCAAATTTTAGAGAAGGGGTCCCAACTACCATTGAGTGCCATCAGGTGTCAGAGCCTACAGAATTTTTCAAGTCTAATGTCCCACTCAAAAAAGCAGAAAACTAAACACATTTTGCCTGCTCCCAAAGATCCTCAGAGTGAATGGCAGAACTTCGCTCAAAGCTTATTTAATGCCCTCATGGCTCTCAAGCCTCCACAGGGTGTTTCTGTTTCTCCCTGGTCTTCTACGCCTCTTGAGGCCTAGGGAGCAAGATTCTTCTGAGAAGGAGGATGCTGTTTCTGATGGAGTCCCTGATTTATTCCTCCTAGATTCCTTTGCCACTTGACTGTGGTTCTAAGGAGGAGGAGTCTATCACTCCTGACTCTCCTTTTGAGGAGTTTTAATTTGGTGATGCTGTTTCCCGAATGATGGAATTTTTCAAATGGGTCTGTGCTCAAGTGACTGATGTTCAGAAGTGGGACTATGAGCATTTGCAGATGAGTCTCGTAGGCCTTCTGTTTTCATTTTTCTGGCTGCCTTGTTGGATGTTTTTTCTACTGCTTCTCTGCTCCTGATTCTTAATCCCCTGCTTCCTAAAAACCTGATAGGTTTTATAAAGTGCTTGAGGACTGCAAGTTACTATATGTGCCCCTCTGCTGACCCGTCAGTGGCTTCTGATAAATCTTCCACATTGTTGCCTTCTACTAAATTGTTGCCATATGTTAAGTGTAGCAGAACCATGGGGAGACTGGGTAAAAAGGTACATACTTCTGTGACCCTAGACTTTAGAGCTAACTGCCAGGCACACATGACTAAGTACGTTTTGGTTGATCTCTCTCTAAGCCTTTTAGGCTATCAGTGATCTCCCTGAGTCTGCAGAGAATGTCGCTGCTCTTGCTTTGAGACATCCTCCCAAGTAGCTCACCATTCCATTAAATGCAGCTATGATGCAGCTGAAGCTGCTGGATTTGGATCTATTTTGAGGGGGTAATCTTGGCTTAGACTTTAGTTAAGTCCCTGCAAGAAAAGGGCAAGGCCTTACAGGAGTTGAAGCATATTTTTGTTTCTCTTGTGCCTAAGTTTCAGAGGAATTATCTTAATAAGCCTGCCTTTGTCCATACAGTCTTGCCCTCCCCCAAAGTTAAAAAGGGTGGTAGAAGGGCTCCCCCTACTAAGGCTACCCAAACTCCTCCTACTTTAGAAGCCTCCTTTTCCTGACATACAGCTGCTGCTCAGCTGTCCTGTTCTCAGTCACATTTGTCTGTCTCTGCGTCTTTCCCTGTTCCTTTCTATTTGGGTAAGAATCACCCAAGACTCCTGGGTTCTTTCCATAATTCACCTTTCCATAATTCACCAGTGTTATTACATGGTTTGGACCCCCAATTCCCTCATCCTCCTCAAGAATAACTGCTTCAGAGTGCTTCAGGGCCTGTTGGCTCAAAGAGCAATTTAAGAAGCTCCAACTCCTCAGAGGGGGAAGGGATTTTACTTCAGAATATTCTTGGTCCCCAGGAACCAAGAAGGCATCTGGAGACCTATTCTGGATCTTTCTCAGCTAAACATCTTTTTGAGGGTCCTTTCCTTTCAGATGCTGTCCCTTCAAACCTGGTTTCCTCTTCTGCTTCCTTGGGCTTTTTAGTGGGCTTTCTCTCAAGGATGCTTATCTACACATTCCTCTTCATCCCCCTTTCAGGAAGTTTTTACGTTTCTCTTTAGCTTCTTGGCATTTTCCGTTCTCTGCTTTGCCCTTTGGCCTCTCTACTGCCCCAAGGGTCTTCACCAAATGTCTAGCTACTGTGATTGCTTTCTGCAGGCTAAGGGGGGATACAGATCTTTCCCTACCTGGACGACCTGCTTATTCAGGCCTTTTCTCAAGAGGTCTTACTTCAGCAGCTACACTTTACCATTCTTCTCTTGCAAAGTCTGGGGTTTACTGTAAATTTCTCGAAGCCATTCTGACTCATTTTCGGTATCATGTTTTTCTGGCATGCAGGATCCAGCTT
>NC_056746.1:425344663-425441300 GCF_019279795.1 Protopterus annectens
TATATATTTATACAAACTTTCGTTCCTGTCTTGAACTTAATCAGAAATGTAACTTTTTTATGCATCAACTGATATATTTATACAAGTGAGTGTACTGTAGGTATGATGTCATGTGGGCTGACCTGAAGTTGTAGCGCCGCCTCTTTTATCTTAACTATTTTAGTATATATTTAATGTTGAGGTTGCCGTTCAGGCCTCTGGCTGTGTAAGCCCTCAGTTCAATTTGCCTTTTAAGTTCCTTTACTTCGGGGATTGTGCTGGACTCACTGCTGAAGGTAAGTACTTGCTCAAGGACCACGAATCTGAAGAGTGGGGGTGCTCGCATTTGGGGGCAAGTTTGGCTAGTGCGTTAATGTGGTCTTCTCTGCGAATGCCTTCTAAGTGTTCATTGATCCTGTCATTACGCCATGCGGGTGGTCATGCCTATGTAGAAGCTTGGGCAGTGGGCGCAGACACTTGGGTATACCACATTGGTGGGTGTGGCACTCATACCTGTTGCGGAAGGAGGTGGTGGGGGTTAGGGTGGATACTTGAATGGTGGTGCGTTCACTGATGTATTGGCAGCAGTAGCACTGCCCACATGGGTGTGTGCCAGTTGCCTGGTTGGGGTCTGGGTTAGCCTTTGAGGTGTTTTTTGAGGAAGGGGGTTCTTTTATTACAGAAGTAAGGTTCCTTCCCTAGGACTTTTTCTAGTTCTGGGTTGCACTTCAGAATGTCCCAGTGTTAGTGGATGGTGTCCTTGATAGTAGTTGCATCCATGGATATGGGGATGGGGAAGCATGGGAGGTGTTCATCCTCCTTTTTTCTTATGGGTTGGAACTCGTATCTGAGGATGGGTAGGTGCCTTGTGTGTCTGTGCCTGGCTACTTCTTGTGCTGTGTCTTTAACAAGCTTAGCAGAGTAATGCTTTTGAATGAATAGCTCTTACAATAGTGAGGCTTTCTGCTTCAAAATTATTGTCTTAACTGACAATACCGCTGAGTCCGACAAATTTTCCTTTAACCACGATCATCTTCATGAAGCCGGGGTGCTGGCTTTTGAAGTTTAATAAGTTGTTTCTGTGTGTTGGCTTCCTGTACAGTTTGGACTTGAAGCAGCTGTTGCTTCTGTCCAATTTCAGGGTGACATCCAGAAAATGGATTTCTGTGCTGGAATCTGCAATGGTGAACTGGAATAACCTGATACTATTTTTTAGTCTATGGAGGAAGGGGTGTAATTCCTGCGGGGGTCCTTCCCATAGGAGGAAGAGGTCATCATTGTGCCTCTTGTAGAGTGCAATGTGCTGGAAGCCTTCTAAGTGTTTCAGGCAATCCGCTTCCCATGCTCTCATGACTAAGTTGGCATAAGCAAAGGCCATTTTGACACCCATGGCGTCCCCTTTAAGTTGTTGGAAGATCTTGTCTTCAAATGCAAAAAAGTTGTTGTCTAGTAGTAGTCTGAACAGTGTGCACACGTGGTATTTGCTCGTTTAGTGTGATAGTTCCTGTACTTGGTTAAGTAAGATTTAACCAGAGGGGGATGCCTTCTTCATGGGGATGCTAGGGTACAGGGCGCCTACATCGAGGGTGACTAGGGTCAGTTCCTGGCTGGGGTTTCTGTTTTGAAATTTGTGGATTTCATTGAGAAACTCCTAGGTGTCTTTCAGGTTGAGGTGGAAGTCCAGGAGTTCTGAAATGTACTCAGTTTTGGTTCTTTTGGATGATACTGTGTGTCTAATTGGGGGGGGGGGGGGTTGTACAAGTTTTTTTATGAATTTTGGGGATACAGAATAGTTTCCCTACCTGTGCTGAATCTGCTGACATAAAAGATAATTCTTTGGAGATTTTGACTTGTTGGGCCAGTTGTAATAGGGTGGTGTCTATGGCTTGGAAGCGCGTGAGTACTTCCTCTTTGGTGATGGTGCTCGCTCTCTTGCACACACACTCACGCACACTCTCATGCACACACACTCACGCACACTCTCTCACTCTCATGCACACACTCGCACCCTCACTCCTTCACACACTCACTCACTGTTTCACTCTCTTTCTCACACTCTCTCTCTCTCTCACACTCTCTCTCTCTCACACACTCTCTCTCTCACACTCTCTCTCTCTCACACTCTCTCTCTCTCACACACTCTCTCTCACACACACTCTCTCTCTCACACACTCTCTCACACACACTCACTCTCTCACACAGTCACACAGACATGCTCACTCTTTCACTCACACACATTCTCACACTCACACACATTCTCACTCTCTCACTCACTCACCTTCTCTCACACCATCTCACTCTCTTGCTCTCAGTCTTTCACACACTTTCCTCACGCACACACACACTTTCACACACACACACTCTCTCTGTCACACACACACACACTCTCTCTCAGACACACTCTCTCTCACACACACTCTCTCACACTCACTCTCTCTCACACACCCTCTCTCACACACACTCTCTTTCACACTCTCTCTCACACACACACTCACCCTCACACACACTCTCTCTCACACACACACTGACACACACTCTCACATTCTCTCACACACACACACACACACACACACTCTCACACACTCTCTCTCACACACTCTCTCTCACACACTCTCTCTCACACACTCTCTCACACTCTCACTCTCTCACACACACTTACTCTCACGCACGCACTTTCTCACACACACACACTCACTCTCTCACTCACACTCACTCTCTCACTCACACTCACTCTCTCTCACTCACACTCACTCTCTCTCACTCACACGCACTCTCTCTCACACACGCACTCTCTCTCACACACGCACTCTCTCTCACACGCACTCTCTCTCACACACGCACTCTCTCACACACACGCACTCTCACACACACTCACACACTCCCTCACACACACTCACACACTCTCTCACACACACTCACACACTCTCTCTCACACACTCACACACACTCACACTCTCCCACTCACACTCACACACACTCACACTCCTCCCACTCACACACACTCACACTCTCCCACTCACTCTCACACACACTCACACTCTCCCACTCACTCTCACACGCACTCACACTCTCCCACTCACTCTCACACGCACTCACACTCTCCCACTCACTCTCACACGCACTCACACTCTCCCACTCACTCTCACACGCACTCACACACACTCACACTCTCCCACTCACTCACACACTCACACTCTCCCACTCACTCACACACACTCACACTCTCCCACTCACTCTCACACGCACTCACATTCTCCCACTCACTCTCACAAACACTCACACACGCTCTCTCCCACTCACTCACACTCTCTCTCTCCCACTCACTCTGATGCACACATTCTCTCTCCCACTCACTCTCAAGCACACACACTCACGCACACACTCTCTCTCCCCCACTCACTCATGCACACTTCCCCTCTCATTCTCACGCACGCGCACACATGCACATACTCTTCCCTCATTCACTCTCTCCCACTCACTCACACACACACACACACACACACACACACACACACACACACACACACACACACACACACACACTCACTCTCTTTCTCTCTCTTAGTTACATTTTACCTTTGTTTTGCTTACCCAGCTCTTCTCTAGGCTCCTTCCATAAAACTGCCTTTTTTCTTTGTACCATCATTGGTAGTCTCTCATTCTTTCTTTCACTTCTCTCTGTTTACGTTTATGTTGGTACTTTTCTTTGTCTACTTTTTCTGTTTACTGTGACAGTAAGCCTTCCGTATTGATGTATTAAAAAAAATAAATAATTTTCCCTTTCCTTCTTTTGGTGTGTGTGTATGTCTTCTGATATGGCAGAGAAGGCTAAGGATACTTTTGGTGTCAAAAGATGCCAGAAGTGTAATAGAAAATTGCCGAATTTCGACGGACACTGTGTCTACTGCTTGGGCCTGGTGTACATTCAAGAAATCTCTATTTGTCACTGCTTCAGTCACCAGGTCCTTGTGGAAAGAAAAAACAAGTTTTTTTTAAAGGGCCTTATTAAATCTGACTCCAAGGCCATATCTGGTTCTGCAAACTCTAAAACTGACATTAGCTCCCTTTTTTCTTCCTCCTCCTCCTCCTCTTCTAAACATGAGGGGGTCCAAGAAAAGGAGCTGGTAGATTCCAACAGCTTTGTTGGCACCACCAACTAAAATGGACAAAACTTCCCCAGTTTCTGCAGAACCAACTGGGAAGTAGCTTCAACCATGTGTGCCATTCTCTGCACCTAATACTTCAGCTGCTACTACTACTGTTATGGGCAGAATTACTTCAGTACTACTTTACTCCTCGGTTTCATCTGTTTTGGAACTGAATGGGTTCTCATTTGCAGACAGGACCTGAACAAAATACTTCCTATCATTTGACTCCTTTCCAGTCTTGCCTCCAAGCCTTTCTTGGATAAACCTCGATCCATGTCGATCTCTTCGGTCTGTATCACCAAGATCCTCACAGAGGCTGATGTTTTGAGGTTGGTGGACCAGCTCCTGGTGGTGAGGGGATTAGCTACTTTATTGGTTCTTAGTCTCCCTGACTCGAACTGTATCCATCTCTTCACCTGTTTTTGTTCCTCCTATGACTCCAGCTGAGCTTTGAGTTTTTGGTGCAGATAGTCCCAGTTTCGACTGTGTCGGTGCCAAACAGATCCGCATCTCCAGCACAGATTGAGCTCTTCAGGTCTGTCAGATCCAGAGACCTATTGGAATCATAGCTTCGCTGTCAGTTCAGGGGAGCGTGGATCCAC
The DNA here is from genome assembly GCF_019279795.1 of Protopterus annectens. Classification (NCBI taxonomy): domain Eukaryota; kingdom Metazoa; phylum Chordata; order Ceratodontiformes; family Protopteridae; genus Protopterus; species Protopterus annectens. The sequence goes on from NC_056746.1 coordinate 425,349,393, forward strand.
TCTGGTGTTGTCAGAGCCATCCGTGCTCCTCGGGGGATCGGAGCACATGAGCTCGACTCTGATTTTGACTTTGGAGGCATTTTCCTCGATGCAGGGTGGGACCAGGGTTACAAGGGAGTATAGCTTTGTTCCAGACTCCCATTCGTCTAAAGGAGGACTTGCTTTCCAAGTCATGGAGAGGGCCTTGTCCACTGTGGGCTCACAGTTACCACTCTCAGGCTAACATTCCTGCCCTTCCCCTTGCCCAGAGCTACCTCCAGCCTCTGCCCTGGGACAGCAGGCATACAAACCTCAGGATTCAACCACAGTGGTTATGTCCTCTTCAGACACCTCTCTGGCTGATCCCACCAAGGTGAATTGAAAGTGGAAGAGGAAGCACTTGGACTGCCCTGAATAGTCTTGCATAGTAGATACTGATTTCGATGAAGGGGAAGGTTCAACAAGGTCACCCCCAGAAGATGTCGTATTTGGAGACATTTTAGAAATCCTGAAACAGAGGAGTGGCTGGACTTCCCATCATCCTTTCTCTGAGGAATCTGTATACCTGCAGTCTTTCCATGCCCGAATATCCACCACTTGGATTTCTCCGCCTGCTAACGATCTAATTAAATTGATTGTGCAGTGGGCTTGGAAGATAACTGATTCTATTGAGTCAGTCCCCAAGAGACCAGACCCCATTTTGTCAGCTCCTGAAGATCAGAATTGGGCTAAAGGGATACCAGTAAATGCCATGGTGGTTGCAGCAGCCACTAAAAAGGAACTTGATGAAAGCCCTGCTGTCCATCTTCCTAACAGAATCTAGGACAGTAGATTGGGGAAGCACGTATATGCTTCATTGACCTTTGCTCTTGGGTCCCTGGAACTTCATGGCACATTTTACAAGACTCCGAGACATGTAAAGGAGCAATCGGATACTGCAGTAGCTTCCCAGCTGGCAAACCTTGAATCAGTATGTAATTTGTCTACGAGGCTCATTGCACATGCAGCAGAATGGACGACTAGGTAGCAGGTTCCAGCTTAGCCATGAGGAGACGTGCCTGTATGTACTTTGCAGAACCATTCAAGTCTTCTTTCATCAGTGATCCTTTTGCCAGAACATCCCTTTTTGTTCCCAAAGTTAGTGAACCTTGCCAGATGTGAGAATGATGGAAAGCCCCTTTCTGCCATGGGCGTACACTTTTCCACTCCTCAGAGGTCTTACTGCAGGAACCAGAGGAGTGGGAAGCTATGATTCAAAAAAATCCCATGGACCTTTCCAGGACTCGCATAGCAACGACTCCCCTTGGGGCAGAGTGGGGAGTTGCAATGGAAGACGCCATATTCGAGATGGGGATGGCCCGCAAAACCAGGGGTCCAGGGATTTGTTTCCTGGTAATTCCTATCAGCGGTCCTGAATAGAGGCCCGATTGCTGTCCTCTGGAGGCATCACTTTTCTTCCACAAGAAAGACTTCAAAGAATAAAATTGCAAGTCAGCCAAATTATTCACAGCAAAAAAGTTACTACAAGACTTGTTAAATATTCTAGAGTCAGTGGCAGCCGCTATCACTTTATTTCCCCTTGCAAGATTTCACATGTGACTCCTGCAGTAGCTCTTGGCATCACAGTGGTCTTTACTGAATCAGCCAATTTCCCATTAGGCACTGATTACCAGTCTGTGCAAGAAAAATCTGATTTGGTGGCTTCACTCCAGCAAAATTATGTAGGGCTGACCTGTTGTCCCTCCTCAGTCCCAAGCAATAGTGACCATGGACACATCCTAGATAGGGCATTATCTAGAAAAGACAGTACAAGGCACCTGGTCCCAGTTTGAGGAGATGAGGGCAGTGCTTTTGGCATTGCAAGCATTCCAAGAAACCCTCCACTCGGGAACAATTGTGATCTAAACAGACATGTCATTTGTTTTGGTACGTCAACAAGCAAGGGGGAACCAAGTCTTACCCTCTTTGTCGGGAAGCACTCAGGGTATGGCAGTGGGCAATTTCATCTGACCACTTTCTAATTGCAATCGCATATTCTGGGGAGTTCCCACGTGATTGCAGACAAATTGAGCAGGAGCATCTTAATGCCTCATATGAGTGGTCTCTGTCCTTTGGTGATGGGAAGGATATTCCACCAGTGGGGCCAGCCCTGCTGTGATCTCTTTGCATCCCCCCTAAACAAGTGCAGCAACTATTTTGCCGTATTCCCCCTGCCAGGGGAGTCACCGAGAGATGTTCTCCTTCACCATTGGCCCTCTGGTCTGTTGTATGCATTTCCCCCGATACCTTTCATTTCTCAGTTTCTGAAGAAAGCCAGCAGGTCGAAGAACAGGATAATTCTCTTTTCCCCATTCTGGCCTTGACAATTATGGTTTCCTTTTTTTGGCCTTACCTAATTCGGAGACCTTGGACTCAGGATCCAGACCTGTTGTCCCATCCAGAGGGACTCGTTCATCCTAATCTTTAAAATCTCAAGCTCACTGCAGGTCTCCTCCAGTTCCAGTGATTTCCAGGTGTAGAACTCTCACTGCCCCAGTTCAACAAATTGTTCTAGCCTCTCATAAACGTTCGACTAGAAGATTGTAAAACTGCACAGATTTTCAAAATGGGTTACAGAGAATAACCTTACCCATATTCTGCACCAGTTGATAAGGTCTTAGAATTCTTAGTATCCCTTTTTGATGCGGGAGCATCCTCGACTGTACAAGTGCATCTGTCTGCAGTTTCCAGCTTTCACAATGTTTTAAATGATACAGTTCTAATGTCCCCCAAACTTTGTAAAGCTTTTCTGAAAGGAACCTTAATGCTTAGACCGCCATACAAGGATCCTTCCACACCTTGGGACTTGAATCTGGTGCTCCAATCCATAATTTATTCATTTGAGCCATCTGCAACTTGTGATTTGAAGTATTTCACTTGTAATACCGTATTTTTGATTGCTATTACTTCTGCTAGGTGATTATCAGAACTACAAGCATTATCTTGCAAGCCTCCTTACCTAACCTTCCATAGAGACAGGGTGTCCTTGCAAACTAATCCTCCTTTTTTGCCAAAAATTGTGTCCGAGTCTAATATCAACCAGAAAATACTTCTCATGTTTTTTCCCAAATTTTCAAACAAGGGTAAATATTGTCTATATTTGCTAGATGTTCATAGACAATTACATTTTTACCGTATCACAAGCAACAAGCTGACTACAACCACCTAAGAAAAGGGCATCTGTAGCTTCACACCACCACCCCCTTCAGAGGATGCAGACATCTATGCTGAACAGTATGCCAGTGCAGTATACACCTGTACAACTGCATGGACTTGGCCAAAGCCAATAGAACTAAAACATGCTCGTTAAGGAAACACAAACCTTTTTGGTGGACATCCTTTATCAACAGGCTTTACAACAAAAGGAAGAAACTGTTGTCCCAAGGGTAAAAAGGAACATATCCCAAATTGGAAAAACTCTCTCCTTAGCCTCAACAAACAAATTAGATCATTAGTGAAAGACTCCAAAGCTAGTTATGAATCAAAACTAGCCTCTGAAACAAAAGGGAAACCACAAAGCCTTCAGTTACATTAGGAACCTCCATGGTAAAGCCCAGGTTTGTTCCAAATTAGTACTTAACAGTATCACTTACACCGATCCTTTTGACTTAGCCAACCTGCTAGCAGAGAGGTTCAGCATAAACGTCACCCCCTGTCCCTCCCCCAAAGGCCCTTTCGACAACCCTAATACTTATCCCATACCTCACATTTCTGTAGATCAAGTGCTAAAGGTCCTATCCAAGTTAAAGAACACAGCTTCATGGGACCTGATAGTATCCCAGGCTGTATTCTGCACCATCTCCAGCAAGAACTGGCTTTGCCATTGACCACCCTGTTCAATCACAGCCTAAGTACAGGCTTCATTCCAACAGAGTGGAGAACTGCCATTGTCATCCTCTTGCACAAAGGTGGTGCAACTACTGACCCTTGAAACTGTTGCCCCATTATCTTGACAAGTCTAATCTGTAAAGCCATGGAGCGTATTATTATGAATCTCCTAAACAAAGACATGGGCAATCTCCAAGCACTTGATCCCACCCAGTTCGGATTCGTCAAGGACAGATCTTGCCTGTTGAACCTAGTTGACTTCTTTGAGACGGTCACCAAGGCCCTGGATGAGGAAAATCAGTGCATACAGCTTACCTTGACTTGACCAAGGCCTTTGACACAGTTCCGTACTTGGGCATCATCGAAAAGCTAACACAACTTGGTGTAAATCCCTATCTCATCAGATGGGTGGCCAACTGGCTCTCACCGACAGGACACTCATAGTCAAAATTGGCACCTCCACCTCCAGTAGCAGACCTGTCACTAGTGGAGTTCCCCAGGGATCTGTCCTGGGACCCCAAGAGAGTCTAACAGCAACTGACTGGTGCCAAAGTCATGGCCTCAAGATAAACGCAAAAAAATGTATCATCATACCATTCAGCAAAAACACTGCCTCTGCTGGTTACCACATCAACGGCAACCCCCTAAGCGCACAACCTGTGGTGAGAGACCCAAGCGATCAGGTTGATAACGACCTCACATTCAACCATCATGCAGCGGCAGTGGTCAGAACAGCCTTTTACTTGGTTCATCTCATAGGTAAAGGGATTGCATCCAGAGAAAAGGAGGTTATCGCCTTTCTATACTCCTCCCTCATTAGATCAATAATTGAGTATAATGCTCCATTTGGTATGTACCTCTCCAAACATTTGCACCAACTGGAAAGGCCATTGAAAACCTCAGACAATCCATGGCCTCCAACACCTGTCCTGTGTGGACATATTCAAATAACCATCACTCTGCTCGGTATTGTACAGATTGCTCAGTGGTGATCTATGTCTCGCCTACACTGCCGTACTAGAAATGCTCCATATGTGCAAGTCTTAACTCCTCACACATTGCCCACTCAAAAGGCCTGAATCTAATATGCAACATCAACAAAACCTGCTGGAGAGAGAGGTTTGTCTCCCAAAGGCTGCCCTGCCTCTGGAATAGACAACAACTAAATTGCCTGTTTGTAAAAAACTAAGTAAATTTATACCTCAGCCATGTCCTGTGATGGTCGCTTTTATGAATGTTGTAGAAAAGGATTTTAGAGAACTTTATTCAAAAAGGAATAGGAAAAAGTTTTATAATTTAACATGTATTGAGTATAAAGCGCTGAAGCAGTTGGAAGGAAATAATGAATTTTTTGTTAAACAAGCGGACAAAGGTGGCGCTGTTGTAGTAATGGGTAGAAATAGATATATGGAAAAGCTTAGAAGTATCTTAGCAGATTCTCTAACTTTTAAAGAAATAACTTTTAATGAAGTAAAGAAATGTATTGCGGATGTTAATATGACAGTATATGATTTACAGCTTTGCCAGGATATAACGATTGATCTTTTTAATTATTTCTCTGTGCCTTGTCCTAGGATACCGCAAATTTATGGTATCCCTTAACTACATAAGTGCCTAGATGACCCACCCCTGAGACCTATAGTCTCAGGTAATGGATGGGTAACAGAGCCAATATCAAAATACTTGCAAATACAGTTGGGTAAATATTTAAATAAATGTCCAAGTATACTAAAAGATACTATTAACTTTCTATCTGATTTGTATAATTAGTATGAAGGGAATGTTGGAAAAACTTTTATGTTTGTAACATTAGATATTACCTCACTATTTACAGTAATCCCGAATGAATATGGGTTGGATGCCATACGATGTTTTCTCACAAGTGAAACAGATGTTAGCACGGGAGATAGAAAACATTTGTGCTTTGTTAGATGTGGTTCTGACAAAGAATGTATTTATTTTTGATGGAAAACCATTTTTGCAGCTAACTGGGGTAGCAATGGGCACCCCTGTAGCGAATACGTATGCAAATTTAGTGTTATATCAATGGGAGAAGCAGTTTGTATTGAATGACCACAATAGTTTAAACACAAAAGTTAATGTCTACAGAAGATTTGTAGATTACTGCTTTTTTATTTGGAATGGTAATAGTGAGGAGTTGGAAAGTTATATAATATATTTGAATGCTACGACCAATTTTTAAATTCAAAATGTCTTCTTCAATGGATACTATAGTGTTCTTGGACATTCAGTTATATAAAAAAATGGATAGACTGGAGTCAGTGATATATAAGAAAGAGGTAAATGCTAACAGGTATATTAGAAGGAATAGCATGCATGCACCGCATACCTTTAAAGGTGTTCTGATAGCACAACTAATAAGGGTCAGTAAATTTAATACAGAAGAGAATAATTTTGTACTCCAAGCCAATGAAATGATGCAGTAGTACATAAGAAATGGTTATTCTATTCAGTATGTGAATGCCATATATGAAGAGGTAAGAATATGAAGAAAGGATAGGTATAAACCTGTCTTTGGTAGAGGCACAGTACAATTGGTACAGGTTTCAGAAGAAAGAGATAAAGTTATTAGATGTGTTACTGCGTTCAATGCAAATACTAAAGATGTATGTAATCTTATAGAAATGAACTGGCTTATATTATTGGCTATGCCAGAGATTAAAGATTTAGTAGGTCTGAAACCTAGGTTTTCATATAGGAACTTGGAGACGTTAAAGCAGAAGTTGGGCTATAAGGATTTTAAAGAAGAAAGAGTTTTACACCAACATAAGAATGCAACATTAAAATGTCAATTGTAGTTGCTGTGCTGATATTTATGATGCAATAAATAGTTTTGAACATCCCATTACTAAAGAAAAATATGAATTTAAATGCTCAGCTAACTGCGATACATCCCAAATAGTATATTTAGCAACATGTACACTTTGCATGGCATTCTATGTTGGTAAGAACTAGGAGGTTAAGGGAACGCATTATAGAACACAAATCTGAGATTTAGATGAAAGGTTGTGACAAATGCATTAAGTAAACATGTTATGGATAATAATGCACACACATTTAAGTTCAGAGTTATAGGAATAGTAGACATAGGCATTAGAGGAGGGGACATGAATAATATTTTAGAATTAAAAGAATATGAATGGATCATTAGACTGCAAGCAGATGTTACACCAGGTTTGAATAGTACTGTCAGTATAAAACCTATATTAATTAAAAGGTAGAGAGAAAATATATAAAATTATATTTTAACTTTTTTATTGAGTTTTAGACTTTAGTAAATTGAATATGGTAAGATTATTTTATAATAATTTTATAAAAAATGTCATTTATTATAAAGATTATATGGATGTAGAGAATTTATATGTATATATATATATGTGTGTGTGTGTGTGTATATATATATATATATATATATATATATTTATTATTGAAGTAAATGCATATATTTTAAATGTTTTTTAAAGAAAATTATGACAGTTATTTTTGAATGAAATAATTTAAATATTTAATTGTTAGTCATTGCTGTTAGGCTGGCCATATCATGTGATTTTATTTGAATCCCTATTTAATTGTTGTAGAGACTCATTAACTTTATGTACTGATGAAGGGTGGTTAACCCGAAAGCTTTGCTCATTAAATCTTTTTGGCGTTTAAGTGTGTTTTTGGAATAGTTTTGTGTATTTTCACCAGCAGTCTTATAATCTGGAATAGACTTCCCATACATGTCAAACAGAGCACCATGCCTGACCCTTTTCAAGCACAACCTTGATGAGTGGATGGGAAACCACAAATTTGTCCCGGTGGTTCCACCTGCGCCCCTCATTGACAGGAGTAACAGGTGCTGACTGAGTTTTCTTTTCGGGTATAAACTGTTGGCTAGGCTTGTAAGGGCCCCAGGGCCATTAGCCTAGTAACCTCCTGTGATTATTTGGTTCAGTGGTGCTCAGGGATATACTTTCTTTAAACCTCACAAGATTTAGGTAGCTGGGGACTCTGTCCCACAGTCAAGGATTAAGTGAATATTGACAACATCAGATAAAGTTATGTCTTACCATAATTTTGCATCTGTGTTGTCGGTCTTCACTTATCCTTGACATCCCCCCCTCCTCCCCCCTCCTGCCTTTCGGGCTTTTTGGTGGAACATATCTATCCTAATAGATTGGATTTTCTTTCATCAATACAGATATGGTCTCTGATGTGTTATTTCTTGTCTGTCACTGTCTTGTGTAAACTCAATCTGAGGTAATCCTGAGAGGAGCATTATGGGTAAAGCTAAGATAATTTTTGTAAGGTGCAAGCTGGAATAACGGCTGAGTCGGTTCTGAGATACGGAACCGAACCCACAGTCAAGGATAAGTGGAGATAGACAACACAGAACATTATGGTAATACATAACATCTTTTGTTTGGGTGCAGCAAAATATATAGATCCTTTTTCAGCACCAGTTCCTAAAATTCTTGAATTAACTGCAGTTTTCAATGAAGGTGCTAGCTCTTCTACTGTTAAAGTACAGCTAGGTGCCAGTTTTCATATAGGAGTAAATAATTCATCTTTAGCTTCTTTCAAACTTTGTAAAGCCTTTCAAAGGGGATTTTTCTTCTTAGACCCCCCCCCCCCATTAAAAGATCCTGGTCCTCCATGGTATTTAAACATTGTGGTAAATATTGTAAAACCATCTCCATTTGAACCATCAGTTAAGTGTAAACTAAAGTTTTTGACCTGCAAACTGTCTCTTTAGTTTACATTACCTCTGCTGGAAGAATTTCAGAACTACAAGCCGAATCATCCAAACCTCCTTACTTGATTTTTCATATGGATAGGGTATCCTTAGACTGCAATCTCTCCTTCCTTCCTAAGGTGGTGTCTGAATCAAATATTAATCAGGTTATCAGTCTTCCAGTTTTCTTTCCAAATTTCTTAAAGGAGAGTATATGCTACACCTTTTGGGTGTTTACAGACAATTACGGTTTTATCTACACAGAACCAAAAATTTGATGAAATTCGAACAATTTATTTCTTTTTTGGAATAAAAATTAAGCAAACCAGTTTTCAAAGTGATTTTAGCTAAATGGCTAACTGGATTGATTGTAATACCTCTGTTTATGAAAAGTTGGGTTTGTTTTTACCAAAACCACCCAAAGCTAATTCCACCAAGTCTATGGCAACTTCTTCAGCTTTTTTATTTAACTCTTCACTAGATATCTTTGCAGCTGCAGCTTGAGCTAATCCTCTTACCTTTGTTGCTCATTACAAATTGGATGTGGTCTCTAGGGGAAAGGCAGCCTTTGGCTCAGTGGTGCTCATGAATATCGTTCCTTAGAGTCCTCCCGGAATATATGTTGCTGGGGACTCTGTACCAACAGTTTAGGAATGAATGAAAATGACATCATCAGATAACTTCTTCTCTTTTTTTTTTTTATGTATTCACCGTAACGTTCCATCTGTGATGTTCATCGTGTTATACTGCTGCAGTCATCACACTTGGGTTATCCTGCCGTCAGGTGGTCCCGCAGTTGGCCGAATCCCAAAGTCTTGGTCCTGCGTCGGTTGTCGTTGCTTCTTCCCTGATGTCAGTGCGACAGGGGGATAAAAGAGGCAGCCGACGCCATTTTCTCCAGTCTTTCTTGCCACACGGTGCCCGAAGCAGAAGCAGTTCGCAAGTGCCGGTCGGCCAGCTCCTGAGATTTTCGAATTGAATTTCAGCCCGAAGTCTTCTCTAAAGCCAAGTACCCCGTTGGGGAAACTTTTCTTGCCTCAGACCAATGTCAGACAAAGTTAATAATTGCATTTCTTGTGGGAAGCAAATACCCAATAAGGATTTTCATTCTTATTGTATTCCTTGCCTAGGCCCAGACCACGACGTCTCTGGTTGTCGGTTTTGTGCTAGGTTCAACAAACGTACAATCAAGCGTCGGGCAGATTTCGCCCGACATTATTTTGGCAGAAAATTTAACTATAGCATGTCGGAGCAACCGACATCAGCAATGATTAAAAAAACGCAAGGATAAGGACAGGCAACCAAGGCCAAAACCAGATACCGAGGCCTCAGCAAGGCCTGCCGCTGGTTCTCCGGTTTTCAGCGAGGCGCCTGCGCAGCCCCTGACTACTGCTGATTTAAAAATTCTGACTGCCTCCCAGACCGAATCAGCTGGGCCTCAGGAGCCGGTTCCATCTCAACCCTCGGACGCCAACCCTGACGGTGATCCGGAGATTTTGGACAGGCCTTCGGTTTCTGAAGGTGTCTTCAAACAGACAACTATCTCTATTAAGTCTTATGCTAAACTCAAAGCCCCCTTAAAGGTTAGGAAACTGGGTCCACAGACACCCCACAGGCCCCTATGCCTAAAAAACAGATGCTTAAGATGGCTGAGGATTTAATTACCCTTATCAGGGGTTCACAACCCCCTCCTGACAAAAGGCCTAGACTGGAGGAAGATTATCCTTCCTCTGACCAAGCATCCATTTCCTCAGCTAACTCTGAGGACCAGGATTATTCCTTCCCTCCTTATGAAGACTCGGATGCTGAAGAGTCCATTCCCTCTGTCTCCCCCCCCCTGAAGACTACTCTTTTGGGGAAACTTTACACACCATGAGGGAACACTTCCACTGGGAAGGCCAAGATTACTCTGACTCCAAGAAAAGACTCCGTGAGTTTCTTCTTCCACAGCATAGACCCCTTGCAATTCCTCCAATTTTAGACATTTTGGATGATGATTACACTGAATCTAGTCTAAACCCAGATTCCTTACCTCCTGCACCAGCTAAATCAGACAGATACTACCGAGTCCCTGACCCTCATAAGTTTCTTTATAAAAGCCCTGTTGTAGACCCCAAAGCCATTTCCCAGGGTCCTAACGGGATTAAGGCCTCTACTGCTAAGAGTCCACTAACTTCTGAGAGAGATTCCAGAGCATTAGAAAGATGGGGGAAGAAAGTGTATACGTCTGCACTTTGGCCATGAGGGCCTTGAACTGCCAATTCCACATGCTAAAATGCCAGCAGTACTTGATTACACAGTTAAAGCAGAAAATGATCCCTTAGACAGATCAACCTGATTTCAAAGAGATGCAGGATTTGCTGCATGCAGCAGAACAGGTGGGAAAGCATACCTTACAGTGTGGTTTTGATTCATTGGAAGCCTCCTGTAGAGCAGCTGTCACAGGATCTGTAATACGTAGACACACTTGGCTAAAAGAGCAAGCCTTACCAGAACATGTCAAAGCAAAGTTATTGGATGCTCCATTGCAGAAAGATGTGTTATTTGGTGTCAAAGCAGAGGAAGTTTTAAAGAAAATGGAAGAAAAGGCAAAATCTATGCAGACAGTTAAAGATTTTTTACAGGTACAACCTCCTCGTTTCAGCAGAAACTGGCCATCAAAAAACTGGTCCTTTCCGGCATCAGACGGTCTAGACCCCAAAGAGGTAGGTACAGACGCCCAAGGGGCAGAGGACAGCCACAAGGTTCTTTCAGGCCTAGACAATGGCATACAACAACTCAGAGAGGTGGAGATGAAAGATCTCAACCCCTCAGGAAACAAACACAATGACATCCCTCTTCGCCTGCCAAGCAAAATTGCCCTGGCAGCCCCTTTGGGAGGAAAACTGGCTCTATTTCCACAAAATTGGCGCATTATAACAAAGGACAAATGGGTTCTGGATATTATTACCCGAGGCTACAGATTTCATTTCCACACTTTACCACGGATGAGAGGCATGCCAAACCTGCCTCCAAACCAATGGGCAGAGGCACAAACGCAAATTTCAGCTCTCATGGATATGAAAGCAATTCAAAGGGTACCTACAAAGGAGCAAGGTCAAGGTTTTTACTCAAGACTATTTCTAGTACCAAGAAAGGACAAAGCCTGGAGACCCATTTTAGACCTCTCAGTTCTAAACACATACCTGGAGGTACCCAAATTCAAGATGCTCACACTACATCAGCTTCTTCCCATGCTGGGCAAGGAGTCTTGGCTGGTAACGTTGGACCTCAGAGGCATACCTGCATGTCCCTATCAGACAAGATTGCAGAAGATACCTCAGATTTTTGGCAGGTACAACACATTATCAATTCTCTGCATTGCCCTTTGGCTTATCTACTGCGCCCAGAGTATTTACGAAATGCCTGGCATCAGTAATTGCATACTGCAGACAATGAGGAATACAAATTTGTCCATATCTGAACGACTGCCTGTTACAAGCGGACCGCAAGGCCATTCTATTACAGCATCTGGCATTTGTAACAAAGCTGCTAAGTTGCCTAGGGTACACAGTAAACAAAAAGAAATCCAAACTAATAGCCTCACAAGACATAATATTCCTGGGTGCCAGCTTAAATACAACGGCCCAGATGGCTTATCTCACGCCAGACAAAAACAACTGACTCAATACTTCAAAAAGATGGCAACTTTTACCCAGCTCACTGCAAGGAAAATCCTGCAGGCATTGGGGTTCATGGCATCCTGCATTCAACTAATTCCACATGCAAAGCTGCATATGAGGAAATTACAATGGTACCTGAAAAGTGTATGGACTCAACACAGGCACAGCCTCGAAACAAGTATCTCTCTCATTCCCTGCCTTCAAAAAGAGTTCCTATGGTGGGCTCAAGCATGTCAAATAAACAAGGGTCTTCCTTTTGTCTTACCTCCAGCAAACCAAACTATGACAACAGATTCTTCAGACTACGCCTGGGGAGCACACATGGCAGGACAGTGCATACAGGGCAAATGGTCTGCAAAACAAATGCACCTACACATCAACCAAAAGGAGATGCTAGCTGTGCAAAATGCACTGACAGCCTTCAAGGACCTCTTGCATCCAGGACAACTACTAATTAGGACAGACAACACCACAGTTATGTGGTACATAAACAAACAGGGAGGAACTCACTCCTACCCTTTATTGCAGACAGGCAATGACCTTGTGGAACACAACATTGACTTACCAAGTACAATTGCAAGCACAACTCCTGCCAGGAAAGGAAAACATATTGTCAGATGAATTAAGCAGAAATTTGGCAGATCCTCACAAGTGGAGACTACACCCACAAGTATTTTCAAGGATAACTCAGATGTGGGGACGCCCAGACATAGATCTATTTGCCTCCCCCAACAATTGCCAACTACAGAAATTTTGCACAAGGACTTATCATTCCCTAGCCTGGAAAGTGGACGCCCTATTGTTCAGTTGGACAGCACTGACAGTCTATGCCTTCCCACCACTACCTCTCCTGACCAAGGTGTTACTGAAAGTCAGATCAGAGAGACCACAAATGATCCTCATTGCTCCGGACTGGCCACGTTAGCACTGGTACCCATTACTAAGGACCTTGACTCACAGCCCTCCATGGATCTTACCTCAACTCCCACTTCTGTTGACTCAGCAAAACTTTCAGATCCTTCACAGTCAGCTCAGGACTTTAAATTTAGCTGCATGGAGAATACCTTGAATTATCTATCAACACTTCTCTCAAAGGACGGTCCTGAATGTCATTTTGGAGGCCAGGAGGCCCAGCACCAGAAAAACTTACTCAGACAAAAGGAAAGGATTTTGTGCATGGAACCAGGCTAAAGGCCAGAATCCTTGGATACCAAACATTCCTCAAATACTGCAATATTTAACGGAGATGCTACACAAAGGCCTTTCTTTCTCATCCACTAAGATCCATGCTTCTGCCATTTCAGCTCAATATAATATGGATCCTCCCATATTCTCACACCCTTTACTAAGGCAGTTTCTCAGAGGGGCTAAGAATATAAGACCCCCAGAAAACCCCCAACGCCAGCTTGGGACCTCAACTTCGTTTTAGGAAAATTAACACTGGCTCCTTTCGAACCAGCCTTCTCAGCAGAACTACAATACTTGTCATGGAAAACAGCTCTGTTGCTGGCTATCACCTCAGCACACAGGGTCTCAGAACTACAGGCACTTATGGCAGTGGACCCTTTCATTTTCCATCAGGACAGAGTCTCTTTACGTATTAACCCTACCTTCATGCCAAAGGTAGTATCCAGTGTGGCTTTGAATCAGATCATTCATTTACCCACCTTTTATCCAAACCCCCAGAATAAAGGAGAAAGACTCCTTCACTCTTTGGACATTCACAGACAACTACGTTACTGTTTGGATAAGACAAAGACCTTCAGAAAAACTGACCAACTCTTTGTATCCAATGCTGCAGGTTCACAAGGAAAGGCTATTTCAAAACAGGCCATCTCCAAATGGATAGCACATTGCATCCGCTTTTGCTACTCGCACCATGGGAAAGCAGTGCCTGTTAATATTAGGTCCCACTCTACGAGGGCTACAGCTACCTCAGCAGCCTTTCTCAGGGGGGTTCCAACCAAGGACATTCTGGAGGCAGCTACTTGGAGTTCAGTGCACACCTTTACCAAGCACTACCACCTTCCGTTATACTCACAAACCAGAGCTGGTTTTGCAACTGCAGTTCTGCAGGGCATCCTAGCTTCACCTAACCCAGTTTAGTACCAGCCACCCATCCATAGCTTTGGGATTCAACCCAAGTGTGATGACTGCAGCAGTGTAACACAGTGAACATAGTACAGTTTTGCACCTACCATAAATGTAGATGTTCGAGTGTATATACTGCTGCAGTCCAGGTTACCCTCCCACCATCCCCTCTACATACCAGGGTGTTAGTTATAACTCCATGTACATCAATCTATTGGATGCATGTCTTTATGGTGTATTTGCTAACAGCTAGTACTGTTGTTTATCTACTAAGGTATTTTTGCATAGTTATTTGTGTCACCTTCCTAGTTGGGGGCACCTGACATCTGGGGCAAGAAAAACTGAAGAAAATGGCGTCTGCTGCCTCTTTTATCCCCCTGTTGCACTGACGTTAGGACCAAAACTTTGGGATTCGGCCGACTGCGGGACCGCCTGATGGCAGGATAACCCAAGTGTGATGACTGCAGCAGTATATACACTCGAACATCTACATTTATGGTAGGTACAAAACTGTACTTTGTCCACTTTCATTCTACCTCAGCTTCCCTCTCTCCAACCCCTCCACCCATAATTGACACTTGGAAGGATTAAAAGATGCTGAATAAGCCAAAGTTTCTTTATTTAATTTCCAGATGCTGATGTTTTATCATTGTCTAATGCTTACAGGCTTAAAGGGCAGCAAATAAGATCTGAGGTATGTTGGGTGACTAGGGCATTATGGGTAAGAGAGGAGTTCAAGAATTTGTGTTCCATGAGTTGGAAGAAGCAGCCTAGTCTGATTCAAGGTTTGGATCTAAACCTAACAGCTGAAGAAAAAAATGAACAACAGAAATGGAACGTTATGGTGAGTACATCATTTTTTTTCTTACATTAGAGACAGCTGAAGGATGATAACCAGGAGGGTAGACATGCCTACATGTGCATTCTTATTGGTTCAGTGAGCCATTCAGTTTCCTTTAATTCGCAGGTTTCTCTCTCTCCATCATTCAAAATCTAATAAATGCAGCTGCATGCATTAACCATTGCCATCATGATTACACACCTTTAAATAACCGCGTACAGCTCCTGTAGAAGTCCGCCTTTAATATCAACAAAAGGCTAGTACTATAGGACAGTCCTGTTTTATTAAATACTGTAGCCTGTTGACATAAAAAGATAGCTACAGCAGAAGACTCGAGAAGCAAGAGTGGTTCTACAAGAATTATTGTTTGTTCAAACATTTAACTTTTCATTTTCACAAAATGCAGCTTTTTGCCTCCATCATCCATTTTCAAAAGAGAGGAAGGATCCACTTGCTTATTCTGCTGAGTGTTAATTTTTTTGTGTTCCCACTTCAACAGTTTTGTCAGAAGAATTCATATTTTTCTCCATCTTCCTCAAGTGCATAAAATTGCAATGGTTGTCTTGGCAGTCACTTTTGGCTGTGCAGGATATAAATCCCAGAATTTGGTAAAAATCATTGTGTGGTTCACTGCTGCAGTCATTGTTTCAACTCACTTGCAGTATGTGGACCAGACAGACTTTTTGTACCCAAGTATCCCTTCCTTTAGGACAACCCATATCACCTTCACCACAAACTTTTCCATGAATTTGGGTCAGTGTACAGCCATGTTTTCAGTTTTGTGTGCATTGTAGATAAGAAACCTATTATGGATTGCTGTTTTTTATAGATTTGTTCTCTTGATGTCTCTTGGGTGTTGTCTAACAAGCAGAAATTTGACATGACACTTATGAAGCGTATCTATAGGCAACAGATTATTTTAGGGCAGCCTGATCTTACAGGCATTTAAACCCTAAACCTCCCACTCCAGGTAAAACCCTATTGTGGACTACCTTAACACAAGGTGACTTGTGGCTTTGTGCCCAAACTCTGCCTACTCTTCAGATGGCAGCCAGACTTGTTAGCCAAATGAAAGATTATGCAGAAGTATTGAAAAAAAGGCCATGGAGCAAGTCTACTCCACTGGGCTTTTCTAGGTCTAGGGATGATAGTAACATGGATACTCTGTCATTCCCTGGACCTAATGTTTCCATGACAATTGCTTCTAGCAATGCCCCTTGAGAGGCTCCTGTACTTTCTGCGGAATGCATGTCTCAGTTATTCATTGTAGAGGATGAGGCTTCATTAACTCAAGAGCATCATCTGCCATCAAACAAGAATATGGTGGTTCTCCATTGCTTTTTATGGAAGACAGTCTCCATGTAGTGATTAGTTAACTGGAGCTTAGGGACATCCCCTTCTAAAGTTCCTAGAACTCTGATACCGATATTGGCCCTCTAACTGTCCTGAAGACCTGTCATTTAGGACTGCTGCATGTCATGGGGGGTTGTTTTCAATGTCAAGCTGGTAAGGTCTCATTAAGAGAACTGCAGTACTTTGGTTTAATCCACCTAAGCATCTTCACTGAAGGAGTTCCTCATGGATCTTTTTGAAGCAAATTCCATGAAGACAGACTTCCACCCCCTGTCCCCAAGAGGAACTGCTCATTTCAACAGCGTGCAGGGTCCGCACAAATTCCACGTTCTGAATCGTATAGCAGATTCAGATAACACCATCACTGGAGTCATAATAGAGTTGGACTGGCTTTAAGTCGTAACAGATTCCATAATGACAAGGTTGAGCAGGTTTCTTGATAGATATGGAAAGAAGTACAAGCCTCAACAACCTTGGCTTTGAGGACCCTCAGTTGATAAGGATTTTTTAGTAACAAGATTGTGTTTTAAAACAACTGCTGGAAAGTTATGGAGGAGTCTAGAATGAGAATAAGAGGGTTGCCTTCATTTAGCAAGTCCACACCACTCTACCTGTAGAAAAATGTGCTATTAAATGAGTGTAATGCTCTGGATACATCATACAGAAGTGCTGCTGCTACAGGGTTAGTTCTTGGAAGTTAAATTTGGCTGAGAGTTCACTACTGGTCTGAAAAGGTTATGTATAATCAGTCTGCAGGAGAATCTTTTGGAACATAATGGTATTCCTGTGCATGTTTAGAGGGGAGTGATAAAGATGTGAAAGATTTTGTTTAACAGTATTTTAAAAGGAGGAGAAGCCCCAGCATCTTGGAAGAAAGCTGTGGTGGCTGTATTACCCAAAGGAGGGTAAAGAACCATCATACCCAGACTTGTATGGGCACATTTCAGTTTTGAACCAGGATTAAGTGTTTTGTCTTTACTAGCTAAAAGAATGGCAAAGTTGCATAAATTTGTAGAATTGGATCAGTGTAGATGTTCATAGTGTTGCTCAGTACTGCATTAACCTTAGCAATCTCGGTTGTATCCTGTCAAGGATATAACAGCTGGTCAGCTTCCAAAGTGTCAGAGGGTGCCTTGCGCACACTGAACTAATTAAAAGACAAATTTGGGTGTGAAGCCCTTCAGAGTTTTATTACCACCAAAAGAGTAAGCTCCTCTGAGGCTTTAGAGGATCGATGGTTGGCTTCTGCTTTTCTTTGCTGGTCAGATTAGTTTCCTTTGTGTGTGTGTGGGGGGGGGTGTCTTCCATTTTTCTTAATTTATACAACTTTCCTCTTCAGGAGCATTATTTTAAAGCTATGCGAGTTGTGTTAATGGACTCTCTTACAAGACTGACTTTTAAACAGACCACTCTTGACAGTCTAAAAGCGGTGCAAAGTAACTGAAAACATTTTTTCTGTGTTGAAATTGTATTTTACTTGTGTGTGGCTGATAGTATTTTGAAGTGCTTTTTACTGTGCATTTTAGTATTTTGAAGTGCTTTTTACCGTGCATTTTTTCTGTCAAAAATGTAACCTTTGAGGACTGGTAGTGTTTACCAGCATTTGTTGTCTTTCTTGGGAAAGAGACACCGTTTTCACCTTGACCATGGAATCCATACCTCTCAGTCTCTTAGAGCATGAAATCTGGGCAAAGCCATAAGTAAAAGTGGGACAAAGGCCGAAAAATGGGGACAATTTTTAAATATTGCTTTTACAAACTAAGGTAGATGTTAGAATATAGCAATAACCCACGCCTGGGTGTGGTGGATTTACCCACAGTTGGTGTGGTTTGGTCATGAGGGCGAAGCCCGAGTGACCAAACAGAGCCAACCATGGATAAATCCAGCATTACCCACACCCAGAAGTGGGTTATTGCTATTATACAATGACATTATTTAAGAAGAAAAAAAATTACTTTTCTTAAATAATGGCATTGTATAATGCCTCCTTGCTGCCCTTCCGCAGCTGTCTGGTATTCTGCGGCAGTTCTGATGTACTGCGCATACCTACGCAGTACATCAGAGCTGTGGGCAAAAGCAACGGAGAAAGCAAGATCTCCGTTGCTTTTTAAAAACTGTTTCGCTATGTTAAATGAGTTTAACATAGCTAGTTGCTTTTTTAAAGCTGTCTCACTGTGCTAAACTCGTTTAACATAGCGAAACAGTGTGAAAAAAGATTTATACTAATGGAAAAAGTCCGGGCGACCAAACCTTTTTCCATTACTATAACTCTGATTTACAACGTGCACGCTGACCCAATCAGCGTGCACGTTTTTGAATATTTAATTGGGGGTCGTATAATGACAGGTTTTACATTAGCATGAATTTTCTGAAGGGTATGAAGTCTGAAACACAAATGTCTGTCTTTATTTTCTGACTTAAATCTTTAATGAGTTGCCACTAATTTGCCAGAAAAACAATTTATAAAAAACTGGATCAAAAATATGAGGCAAAAATCTGGATAGTCTGCAAAAGACTGTGCAGTTGAGAGGTATGCATGGAACAGATTACCGGTCCCATGGTCAAGTCCTTCTTCCAGCCACACACAGATTCATGATTCTGAACATGAGAATGCAGGGACAAATATAGGGCTTTTTCCTCATATTTCTGATTTAGACTCAGATTCTCTTTTGGGGGGGGGGGTTCTCTTTCTCTGAGACTGTTGACAGTGAGGAGTCTTATTCCCTCAGAAAATATCACCTGTTAGAAGTATCTTCCAGAACCTACACCCATCCCCTTCCATCTTCTTTAGAAGAAAACTGGAAATACCAACAGCAGCCAAAACAACCCGCTAGCTGCCTGCTCTTTAGAAGATGTGCATTACTCTCTGCAATTTTCCTGATTGTCAGCCAGCTGTCCCTAAAAAAAAAAAAAAAAAAAAAAAAAAACGGGATGTATAAAGTTCCTCAGTCTCTTAAATTTTTATACACTGGTTTCAAAACTGACCCAGCAGCTACAGCTTTAGTTGATCCCACTGCTGCTTACACTTAGTTAATTCCAATCCTACTTGTCGCTGCTCTTATGTGCATTAAGAAGACATTGCGGCTTGGGTGTTCATTTAAGTATTTTTATTGTATACAAATACATCAGACTCACTGGAAAGCTTCTTGAAGATATGTATCACACACTGTGATCCTCTTTACTGAGCTGTCTCATAATCAGTGACATTTCAATAGGCATGCAATTATATAGACACTCGTAAAGAAAAAACAACGGTCATGTCCTGATCTCCTGATGTAATAGTTAGGACTGGGTTTAGCAACAGGGACAGTCACTGGAGAATGTTCTGCTTGTGGAGTTTCTGGGATTTTCTCAGAAACGGGGATTGCTGACGGAATGTTCCTGGAACAGCAGCATTGTGCAAGTCACTCTGAGAACTAAAGTCTTTGTCACAGGCAAGATGCTGTTGTTTGGACACTGGTAACCAATGCTTCTGATTTCATCTGAATTCCATTCCTTGTGATTCCACAGTGTACAATCTTGGCTCTTAAACTTTTCACAAATCTGATGCAATCAAAACCTTATGACGTCTGTATCCTGACTATCTCCCTTTTTTCAATGAACTGAGTGATTTGCTGTTTTTTATCATAGTAAGATTTCTGCTAACTTGTAAACTGTGCACCATTGTTAGAAATGTGTGGAATACCATGGACGGAAAAAAATGTTGCTTCAACTTAGTAATGACAGTATTGGAAGTTAGGTTGGGAAGTAGGTCAGTCTCGAACCAGTTTGAATAAGAGTCCACTAACACCAAGTAATGTTAATCAGTCCACTCAAAGATATATGTGGCTACTGTCAACCAAGGTTGTTCAGGAATCTGGCTTAACTGGTTGTTCAGGAATCGGGCTTAACTGGTTGTTCAGGAATCCGGCTTAACTGAAGTGGTTGTTTTTGTTGCTGCATCTTTGTACTATTACAAACTGAACAAGATGAAAGTACTTTATCTCTTGACATAGATGGCCAAAATACTAGACCTCTTGCCCTTCTTTTGGTAGAATCAGTTCCTGGGTAGTCATGATGCAAGATCTTAATATACTCTTGTTGCAAAGATTTTGGAACAATCACTTTAGGATCTTTGCTGCTGATAGCAGTGTCTGACCAAATCTCATCTCTGTATGGAAAATATGGATCTGATATTGTTAATCCTCATTCATTCCTTACGCATGGGTATCGGTTCCAATCTCGGAACTGAGCCAGCCATTTTCCAAGCTTGTGTCAGCTACAAACTCTCGAGCTAAACTTTTACCCGTAATCCCCCTCTCCCTGTTACCTTAGATTTCATTTGCCGCATTGCCATTCGGTTATGTCAAGCTGCTTCTCTTGAGCCAAGTATAGTTATTTGTTGTCAGAATAGTCATTTATATAACTTTATCTGTCAGAAAAGTTTCTATTTTGTTGTCTCTTACCCTATCGCATCTAACAGCCATATTTTCTTGAGTTTTCTTTCTCTACACCGGTATTTCTCCCCTACCATCGTTGGTAATTTTCCTTTCTTCATACCTTCGGGTATTCTTTTGTACCATTGCTGGTACCCTTTCTACTATCCCTTTTTTCTGTCATGGCAGATAAGAAAGGTAGTCCGGGTTTTAAAAGGTGTTCTGATTGTGGACACAAATTACCTACATCTGATGCACACTCTTTGTGCGTTTGTTTGGCCCGCCCTGTATTATCTGTGAAAATGTTTCTAATAGAACTTTCTTAGAAAGGAAAAATAAGTTGTTGCTGAAGGGACTTCTTAAATCTCCCTTTTCAGAGGCTATTTCTGGGTTGGAGGCCTCAACCCCTCCTAGAGCCCATGAGAAAATTTTGGATGTCCCTACTAAGGCCAATCTTTGCCTTCGTCCCCGGCTGGGGACTCCCACCAACCAAAACATAAAAAAACTAAAGTTTCCGCTCCGGAGCTCACTCAGTCAGCCCCAGTACTTTCGGTGCCTAGACTTTCGGCACAGAGGCCTTTGGCTCCATTAGTGATCTCGGCTCCGTCTTCTCCTGCAGCCTTTATAATATCAGCACAGAGGGGCTCGTCTGTTCAGACTATTACGACTACTGTATCAGCACCGACCGCTCATTCGGTGCAGACCTTGACCACGTCGGCTCCGACATCTTACTCTGAACCGACGCCTCAGTTATTGGCTCCAATTTTGTCAGTTCCAGCTTCAGTACCGACAACCACTTCGGCACCGATCCTTGTGTCAGTGCAGACCATGACCTCGGCACCAATGACTTACTCGGTGCAGACACCCGTAGTCCAGTCTCTCTCGGCACCATTGTTCTCTGTGCGAACTGGTGAGGTGGGCACCGAGCTTGTCTCTTCTGTGGACAGGCTTGTTTCTCCCTCAGTTTCCGTGCGGTCCACTAGAAGCCTTTTTGAACATGACGTGTTGCGTCTTGTGCATCAGGTGCTTTTGGCCAGAGGTATCCCACCCCCCAGGACCTATCCTTCCTTGGGAGGTGATCAACCATCTCCAAAGACCCCTTCTTATTCTCCTCCTTCATTGCCTTTGAAGTCAATTGATATAGCACAGTCTCCCCCCTTTGCGGTTCCCTGTATGGATCTCACCAAGGAACCGCAGTTGCCTTCGTGGCAGGAAAGTTTTGCTACAACCCAGGATGACGGTCATGACGCACGTAATTTGCTGCTCCACAGCCATCCGGGGACTCCCAAGTCGGCAGGCTGAGCCACTTGGGGGGAGGGGTGACCCCTGTCCTGGACACTCGCTCCTCTTCAGGTGGACCAGCCTTTCAACTGATGGGGAAGGCTTTCACTTCTGCTGGTGATACTGGGCTGTCTATCCCCCCGCCCTCCTCTGGTACACTGGTTTCACAAGTCGCACCTAGCAGACACCGAGTACAAGGACCTCAGGACATATTCCCACAGGAAACCCCTTTTCCGCTGTCTTCCCCAGCTTCTACCTCTGAGGAAGTCCACCGGAAAAGTTTGTGTAAGAGGAAGCACATGGACTCTTCAGAGGAGTCCCTCACTGAAGACACAGACTTTGATGAGGGGGAAGGATCCCCTCGGTCACCCTCAGAGGTATCCTTCGGTGATGTCATCGAAATCCTTAAACAGAGAGGTGACTGGCAGCCCTCTAATCCGACCTCTGAGGAGTCTGTGTTCCTGCAGACTTTTCATGCCCAGCCCCCTACCTCCTGGGTTACTCCACCTGCCGAAGAACTTGTCCGGCACATCGTACAGTGTGCGTGGAAGACTCCTGACACTGTTGAGGCTATTCCCGGAGGCCACATAAGATTTTGTCCCCTCCTGCTACGGATCCCCATTGGTCAAAAGGTCTTCCTGTGGATGCTTTGCTGGTGGCAGCCGCAACAAAAAAAGATCTGGCAGAAGAAGAAAGCCAGACTGTCCATCCACCTAACAGAGTCCCGGGCCCTGGACAGGATAGGGAAGCGCACCTTTGCATCAGCGACCTTTACTATCAGGTCCCCGAATTATATGGCACACTTTACCAGGCTTCAAAGCGATCTGATTTCCGAGCTCTCTAAAACCTTGGCTGGTGCTGTGTCTGATGAGGTCCGTGGCCTATCAGCTGGCCACCATTGAGTCAATATTTAACTCCTCTATGCGACTGATATCTCATGCATCAGAAGGAGCAGCAAGAGTGGCGGGTTCAGCTGTGGTCTTGAGACGACATGCCTGGATGCGCTTGTGCAATTTCGCGGAACCTTTTAAGGCTTCCTTTCTTAAAGCTCCCATTGAGGCCTCTTCATTTGGACCCAAAGTTAAAAGCACACTGGCCAGATGTGAAAAGGATGGTAAGACCTTTTCTGCCGTAGGTGTCCGTTATTCTTTTCCTCAACGTACTTTCTCCCGAAACCAAAAGAGTGGGAAGATATGGTTTAAGAAATCTCAGGGTCCTTTCCTGTGACACACAGGCTGAGTTCTCCCCTAGAGGCAGAGGGGGAAACTCACAGGGAAGACTCTCCTTTTAGGGCACAGGGGGGTCTTTGTAACCAGGGATCCAGGGACTCTTTCCCTGGCCAATCCTACCAGCGCTCCTGAAGAGCGGCCCAACTCCTTTCCTCTGGAGGTGATTGGGGGTCGTTTCTCCTTGTACCCTTCTGCCTGGCTAAGTATCACCACCGATTCTTGGGTACAAAGTATTATAACCAGAGGATGTCCTTCAAGGCTGCATCTGCAGTCATAACAAATGGGTTGTCCTGTCGTCAGGCAGCCCTTCGGTCGGCCGGATTCCAAAGTCTGGGTCCGGCTTCGGCTGATGTCGCACTTCACCCGACGTCATCTCTGCTGGTCTTCGGGTATAAAGGCATCAGCCGACGCCATTTTCCTCCGTCTTTCTTGCCGCGTGGCGCCCGAAGCAGAAGCTGTTCGCAAGTGCCGGTCGGTCAGATCCAGAGATTACTACTACCGAATACTACTTCGAAGACTTCTAAAAGCTAAGTACCCCGTTGGGGACTCTTTCTTGCCTCAGCCGATGTCAGAAAAAGTAAATAACTGTTTAACTTGTGGGAAACAAATACCTCATAAAGATTTCCACTCTTACTGCCTACCTTGTTTAGGCCCAGACCACGACGTAGCAGCCTGTTTAGCCTGTGCTTCCTTCAACCGACGTACGCTTAGGCATCGGTCGGAGTTTGCTGAACAGTTTTTCGGCTCAGATTTTGCGTACATTATGCCGTCGGATCCTCCGACTACCCAAATTGTTAAAAAACGCAAAGAAAAGACCGAAACTCGCGGTCCGGTTTCGGCGAAACCACGGTTAAGCAAGCGAGTGTCTCTGTTTCAGCGAAACCGAGAAAACGGGTCAATCTTCAGCGAATCCATGACTACTACCGAGGCTCCTGCTACCTTAGTTGAATCGGCCTCTGAAGTTTTGCCTACTACTGTGGTTCCTAGTGAATTATCAGACACCATCCCTTTGGATGTCTCTACCCCAGCACGTGGTGCTGCTAGGCCTCCTGCAGCCATGTCTATAAAGGCCTTTGCCAGGGCTAAAGCAGCTAAAACTGTTAAATCAGTGCCTGTTAAGCCCCCCTCACACAGGCCCACTTCTAGTTCACAAATGCTTACTCTGGCAGAGGATTTAATCTCCTTAATTAGGGGATCCCAATCTCACCCAGACAGGGCCTCTCAGCCTCCAGAAAAGAGACCTAGAGCAGAGCCCCCCGAGCCAGTGTCCTCTGATGATTCTTCGGATGACTCAGACATTACAGATCAGCCAGAGCCTCCTTTTTCTACTTATGAAGATTCCGATGCTGAAGAATCCATTCCATCTGCCTCTCCACCAGAGGAATTTTCCTTTGGGGAAACCTTACATGCCATGAGAGAACAATTTCAATGGCAGGGACAAGATTTCTCAGATTCAAAAAAAAGGCTTAGGACCTTTCTGCGCTTACCACAACATAGGCCCTTAGCTATACCTCCAGTTCTGCCTGTTGTGGATGATGCATTTAATGATGTTTGCACTGCTCTGGATACTTTACCTCCAGCCCCTGCCAAACCAGATAGATTTTACAGGGTGCCAGACACTCATCACCACCTATACAAGGCCCCACTTGCAGATCCTGAGACTGTATCCCAGGGGCCTAAGGCAATAGCTTCGACCTCAGCAAAAAACCCTCTCCCTTCTGAAAGGGAATCCAGGTCCTTAGAGATGGGGGAAAAAGTTTACACCTCTGCTACTCTCTCAGCTAGAGCTTTAAACTGTCAGTTTCATATGATCCAATACCAAGAGTTTATGCTTGATCAGTTAACTAAGAAGCTGTCCTCTGATGACTCCTTAGATAAGAAATATGTTTTAGAAATGGTGAATAACATTCAGCAGGTTAGTAACCATTCTTTAAAATGTGGCTATGATGCACTGGAGGCTTCATTTAGATCAGCCATGACTGGCACAGTGATAAGAAGGCATGCATGGTTGAAAGAACAGGTCTTGCCGGATCATGTTAAAGCAAAGCTGTTAGATGCTCCTATGGATAAGGCCAGTCTATTTGGTACCCTGCTCAGCAAGTAATGAAGAAAATGGAAGAGAAGGCAAAATCTGTACAAACAGTTAAGGATTTCTTACAGGTTCAGCCCCCAAGGTTTAGCAGGAACTGGCCTGCCAAAATTGGTCCTTTCCAGACTCCTCAAAATCTCAAAGAGGCAGGAATAGGCGCTCTAGGGGCAGAAATCAATCCAGAGGAGGTGCCTACAGAGGACGCCAGTGGCAAGGCAATAACCAGCGAGGCACAGACACAACCACTGCCACTGCAACAGGACAATCACAGTGACTTGGCTCTGACACCGCCTACCAGGGAGCAAATAGCAGCCCCTTTAGGCGGAAAGTTAGCCTTATTTTCGAAAAATTGGCACTATATCACAAAAGACAAGTGGATTTTGCAAACCAGAGACCAAGGCTACAGGTTCCACTTCCACACCTTACCAGTAAAAAGAGGAATGCCAAACCTACCTCCAAATCAAAAAAACAGAAGCTCTAAAGCAGATAGCTCAATTAACAAAGATGAGAGCTGTGGAAAGAGTACCAATAACAGAACAGGGCAAAGGATTCTACTCCAGACTCTTCCTAGTACCAAGAAGAGAAAAGTTGGAGACCTATTCTCGACCTGTCCGTCTTAAACACATACATCATTGTCCCAAAATTCAAAATGCTGACCCTACAGCAACTTCTTCCCATGCTGGGCAAGGAGTGTTGGCTGGTAACTCTAGATCTCAAGGAGGCATACCTGCACGTCCCCATACGACCAAATTGCAGAAGATACCTCAGATTTCTTGCAGGATCAGAGCATTATCAATTCTCAGCATTGCCCTTTGGCTTATCTACTGCGCCCAGAGTATTCACAAAATTCCTGGCATCAGTAATCGCTCATTGCAGGCTACAGGGAATCCAAATTTATCCATACCTGGACGACTGCCTGTTACAAGCGGACAACAAAAGCAAGCTGACAACAGATTTACAAAGAGTCATTTGCTTACTACAAGCCCTGGGATACACAGTCAATTTAAAAAAGTCAAGACTGATACCATCCCAGACAAGAACATTCTTCGGTGTGGAATTGGACACAGTAAAACAAATGGCATTCCTAACTGCAGAAAAACAAGAACAACTCCCTCTTTACTTCTTGGCATTAACAAAGCAGAACAAACTAACAGCAAGAAAAGTACTGCAGGCCTTGGGCTTCATGGCATCATGCATAATCCTGGTCCCCCATGCCAGACTGCATATGAGAAAGGTACAGTGGTACCTAAAGAATTTATGGTCTCAACACAGGCACAGCTTAGAAACCGAAATCCCACTAATCCCATGCCTGAAACAAGAGTTCCTATGGTGGGCTCAAGCATGCCAGTCAAACCCAGGCTTGCCCTTCCACAACTTTCAAGCAAACCAAACCATCACAACGGGCGCCTCAGACCTAGGCTGGGGGGCGCACATGTTGGACAAATGCATACAAGGATTGTGGACTCCAGACCAGCTGCACCTGCACATAAACCAAAAAGAAATGCTGGCAGTAAAACTAGCAATCCAGAAATTCAGACCATTCCTCAAAGAAGGCCATTTAATGACAAGGACAGACAACACCACAGTCATGTGGTACATCAACAAACAGGGAGGCACTCATTCATACCCCCTATGCAGAATGACTCTGGACCTTTGGAATATGGCTCTGAGCTACAACATCCAGTTACAGGCAATATTTGTGCCGGGAAAAGAAAACACCCTAGCAGACATGTTAAGCAGAACCACCTCGGATGCTCACGAATGGATGCTACACCCGGACACCTTCAAGGCCATCACAAAGAAATGGGGAATGCCACAAATAGACCTGTTCGCATCCCCACTCAATCACCAGCTCAAAACATTCTGCACAAGGACATACCACCCACTTGCATGGAAGGTGGACACTCTATCCTTCAGTTGGAAAGGCCTGACAGCATATGCATTCCCACCTCTTCCTTTGATGTACAAGGTACTACTGAAAATCAAAGAGGAACGTCCAAGGATAATTCTGATAGCTCCGAATTGGCCAAGACAACACTGGTATCCATTGCTGAGGAGCATGTCTCAGGGGAGAATGTGGTCAATACCCCTGATGCCTTTGATGTTAACGCAGAACAATTACAACACCATGCACCCAAACCTAAAAACCTTGCAACTGACTGCCTGGAACATCACATAACAGCAACTAACCCAGACTTTCCCAAAGGGTTAAAGACATTATCCTTGAAGCCCGCAGACCTTCAACAAGAAGGAACTATGCAGGAAAATGGAAAAGGTTTGTCATTTGGAGTACTGAAAGAGGAAAAGATGTGTCGAACATAGATATTGCTAACATCCTGGAGTACTTGGCAGAGCTTCTACATACAGGCCTGTCCTATTCCTCCATCAAGATACATGCATCAGCTATTTCCGCAGAATACAGCCTCGATCAACCTGTCTTTTCGCATCCTCTACTCAGGCAGTTCCTCAGAGGGATCAAGAATGTAAAACCTCCTAGGAAACCACCATTACCAGCATGGGACTTGAACTTTGTGCTAGAAAAATTGACACTTCCTCCATTTGAACCAGCAGCAACAGCAGATCTTCAACACCTATCATGGAAAACTGCTTTCCTACTGGCAATTACTTCAGCAAGGAGGGTTTCGGAACTACAGGCCTTAATGGCAGTACAGCCCTTCCTAATCTTCCATCAAGATAGAGTGTCCATGAGAACTAATCCTACATTTATGCCTAAGGTGGTATCCAGAGTGTCTTTAAACCAGGCAATCCACCTACCTACCTTCTTTCCCAATCCACAGAACAGGGGGGAAAGACTGCTGCATCCCTTGGGTGTACATAGACAGTTACGCTACTACCTGGACAGAACCAAAAGTAACAGAAAAACTGACCAGCTTTTAGTAGCCTATGCAACAGGAAGGGAAGGAAAAGCAATTTCCAAACAGACAATCTCCAAATGGATAGGAAATTGCATAAGATTCTGTTACTCCTACCATGGAAAACCAATTCCACAGAACATAAGACCTCATTCTACAAGGGCTACAGCCACTACCACAGCTTTCTTACGAGGAGTGGCAACCAAGGACATTATTGAGGCGGCTACTTGGACCTCCGTGCATACATTTGCCAAGCATTACAATTTACCTCTATACTCTAGATCCCGAGCAGGGTTTGCCACTGCTGTATTGCAAGGGATCCTAACTACACCATAATTCTTCTTCCTCCTCCCCTAGTTTGGCTATGGTATTCTACCCATTTGTTATGACTGCAGATGCATCCTTGAAGGACATAGTACAGTTTTGTACCTACCATAAATGTAGATGTCCGAACAGGATAGCATCTGCAGTCAGGATTACCCACCCTCCTTCCCTCTGTGGTACTCCTAGGGTATGTACCCTCCTAATAGCTAGCTGGGGGGGGGGTCTCTTATGGTGTATTTGTTTGTATATATGTACATACATGCTTATTTTTGTGTTTGCCTTCTACTATTTTGGAAACATTGGCATTTATCCAAAATTTAGCTTCCAAGAGGGCAACTGGCATCTGGGGCAAGAAACACTGAGGAAAATGGCGTCGGCTGATGCCTTTATACCCGAAGACCAGCAGAGATGACGTCAGGTGAAGTGCGACATCAGCCGAAGCCGGACCCAGACTTTGGAATCCGGCCGACCGAAGGGCTGCCTGACGACAGGACAACCCATTTGTTATGACTGCAGATGCTATCCTGTTCGGACATCTGCATTTATGGTAGGTACAAAACTGTACTTTATCATCTACCCTTCGATATTTGTCCTGTCCCTTCAAAAAACCTTCCCGATGTTCCATCCAGTCAAAGGGAAGAAGCAGCACTAGAGATAGAAAAGCTGCTAAGAAAGAGAGTCATCCAAATAGTTCCTCCAGACCAGATAGGATTCGGATTCTACTCAAGACTATTTTTGATGCCAAAGAAAACCAGGGACTGGAGACCAATTTTGGATCTCAGTGTATTGAACAAGTTTGTGAGAGTACAAATATTTCGGATGGTCACAGTACAGTCTATCCTCCCGCATTTGGAAAAAGACGATTGGATGTGCTCGATAGATCTTCAAGATGCATACTACCACATAAAAGTGGACAGACCATCAAGAAGATTTCTGCGCTTCTGTGCGGGAGCCAGTCATTACCAGGTCAGAGTACTGCCCTTCGGACTCTCTACAGCCCCCAGAGTGTTCACAAAGTGCATGGCAGTCATCACAGTTCACTTGTGACTTCAAGGATTGCAGGTGTTTCCATAACTAGACAACTGGCTCATTTCCGCCCCCCACCAGACATCTACTTGAAGAAGCCCTAGCATACTCTCTTCTCACTGCACAAAGGCTAGGCACAGCCATAAACTTGGCAGAAATCCAATCTCACCCCATCTCAGTCGACCAAATTCATAGGGGTTATCTTGCATACAAAGAACTGCAGAGCTGCCATTCCAGAGCACAGAATTTTAAGGATAAAGCAACAACTGATTCCAATCCTTTCAAGGGAGAAATCCACAGCTCGCTCTGTTCTGCAGCTGTTGGGTTCCATGGCAGCCTCCATCACCATTGTCCCCCTGGCCAGGTTTCAGATGAGGCTTCTATAATGGCTACTGCTCACCCAATCGTATCCTTTTCAGCATCCTCTTTCAGCCAAGATTCGAGTAACCCACAGGTGCAAACTGGATTTAAATTGGTAGATGACACACAATCTGTCACAATGATCTCGCCCTTTCTCCGCCGAGCGACCCAAGGCCACAGTGACCACGGATGCCTCCCTGATGGGGTGGGGGGGCTATGTCAGGGACAGACAGTCCAAGGCACTTGGTCCGAACTGGAGGCCCATCTGCATATAAATGTTCTAGAGCTGAGGGCGGTGCTTCTGGCTTTGCAAGCATTCCATTTCCTGCTGCTGTCTGGGACGATTGCGATTCAATCAGACAACATGGTGGTGGTTTGGTACATCAACATGCAAGGTGGAACCAAATCTTACCCCCTTTGTCGAGAGGCCATGAGGATATGGCAATGGGCGATGGCTACCAACCGTTTTCTTCTAGCAACGCATATTCCCGGGAGTTCCAATGTGGTAGCAGACCGACTCATCAGGTACATTCTACAACCTCACGAGTGGTCCCTGAATCCCTTGATAGCGGCGGATATCTTCCACTGCTGGGGCTGTCCTTGCTACAACCTTATTGCATCCCCGACCAACTACAAATGCAACAACTACTTTGCCCTGATTCACCCTCCGGGACAGTCACCCAGGGACGTTCTAGTCCATGATTGGTCCTCAGGTCTTCTTTTTGCATTCCCACCTTTTCCCCTCATTCCCCAGTTTCTGAAGAAAGCCCGTCCGTTGAAGAGCAAGGTGATCCTCATAGCACCATATTGGCCTCGTCAGGTTTGGTTCCCCTTCCTTTGGCCTCACCTACTAGATCAACCATGGATTCTCCATCCAACCCCGGAGTTGATCTCACATCCACAGAACCTGATCCATCCCAAATTGAACAGCCTGAAGCTCACCGCTTGGCTACTCCAATTCCCTTGATTGCCAGGCAGAATGATCTTTCTTTACTAGTACGTGACATTCTCATTGCATCTCATAAGTCTTCCACTAGAATTACTTATCTAAGCAAGTGGAAAAGATTTACCTGTTGGCTGAAAGATACAAGTAGATCCCTTCTCAGCACCAGTGTCGATAATACTAGACTATCTGGCCAACCTTTTCCAATCGGGTCAATCTACCATTAGAGTTCATTTGGCTGCAGTTTCTAATTTCCATGAAGGTGTCCAAGATTCCTCTCTTATGTCTCACAAATTGTGCAAGACCTTCATAAAAGGTGTGAATCATCAGAAGCCACCTTTTAGAGAACCTATTCAACCATGGGATCTATCATTAGTTTTACAAGCTCTGGCAATGCCACCCTTCAAACTAGCTTCTTTTTGCGACCTCAGGTATTTGTCATGGAAAAGCTTGTTTTTGGTCGCCATTACTTCTGCCAGACGTATCTCTGAGCTTTAAGCTTTATGTATCAAGAGTCCATACTTGATTTTTCATAGAGAATAGTGTCTTTGAGAACTAATCCTTTATTTCTGCCAAAAGTGATTTCTGAAATGTCCATTAATCAAACCATTGAATTGCCAGTTTTCTTTCCTAATCATTCAAACAGAGGAGAGTATTGCCTGCATACCCTAGATATCCACAGACAAATCCATTTTTACTTAAACAGGACTAGGTCCTTTCGTAAATCTGACCAGTTATTTTTGGCCTTTTCTGGACCTAGATTAGGATCTGCTGTTGCTAAGGTCACATTAGCTAGATGGTTGAAGGACTGTGTGACCTTCATTTATACACAACATAATATCCCGTTGCCTAACACCATGAAAGCTCATTCGACAAGGTCGGTGGCAACTTCTGCTGCCTTCCATGCCAGAACTTCTTTACATGACATCTGTGCAGTTGCAACTTGGGCTATGCCTCATACCTTCATCTATCATTACAAATTGGATTTGGCCTCCAGGAGAAGAGCATCTTTTGGTTCTGTGGTGCTCAGGGATGTCCTTCCATGAGAGCCTCCCAGGAATAGAGGTAGCTGGGGACTCTGTCCCATGCGTAAGGAATGAATGAGGATTAACAATATCAGATAAAGAAGTTATGTCTTACCATAACGTTCCATCTGTATTGTTGATCCTCGTTCAGTCATTACGACCCTCCCTCCTTCCCCCTCCTGTGGTTTCTAGTGGATCTCACCATCCAGTTCTCTTAGGTCATTTGACCAGAGGTAGCCTGTAACTTCTTTTGACTTGCAAACTCAATCTGAGGTAACGGGGAGAGAGGGATTATGGGTAAGAGTTTAGCTCGAGAGTTTGTAGCTGTCGTGAGCTTGGAAAATGGTCTGCTCGGTTCCGAGATCAGAACTGATACCCATGCGTAATGACTGAATGAGGATCAACAATACAGACGGAACGTTATGGTAAGACATAACTTCTTTTTCTACTGGCAAACAAGATTGCTTTGAAAGGCCAACCTCGACTGATAGAGGTTTAGCTTCTATAGAACTGGATCTGAAGCTGTGAGAGTTCTGAGCTCATGAAGATTTCCATGGCTTCAAAATAAAGTTACTCATTATATGCTGCTCTGTGTTTTTTTCTGAATGATCTGGATAAGGTGTCAGCAAGATAAAGAAGTTTGCCTTTTGTGTAAATAAGATTGAAATTGTATTTCTGCTATCAGAGCATCATACATTGTAGTTGAAGCTGTATGCGTAGGCTTTCTCAAAATATTAACAAGAGGTTGGTGGTCAGTTTCAGTCTTGATAGGTCAGTCATAACTTTAATCATGGAACTTCGAACCTGCAAACACATTTGCCAAAAGCTCTCTTAATGTGGGCATATTGCATCTCTGTTTGGGTAAGAGTTCTCGATGCATAGGCTACTGGTCTACTGTCTTGAAGAATGACTGCACCTAGACCAAATTTAGAAGCATCACAGGAAAGAGTAACTGGTTTGTGAATGCCATAGTAGCTGAGTTGGTGGGTTGGGAGTTTTCTGTTTCAGGACATCAAGTGCTTTTTGGTGCTGACCATAGCCAAATTACAACTTTGTGCGTCACCTCTCTTAGCAGTGCTGAAAGTTAGCTTAAATCTGGAATTAACTTGCCTAGGTAGTTGGCCATGCCAAGAAAACAGAGGGCTTGAACATTGTCTGGAGCGGGCTTCTCGAGAATTGCTGTTTGGTTGGAAGGATCTGGTCGTAACCCTGAACTGGTAAACATGACCAACAT
This sequence comes from Protopterus annectens, assembly GCF_019279795.1. Classification (NCBI taxonomy): domain Eukaryota; kingdom Metazoa; phylum Chordata; order Ceratodontiformes; family Protopteridae; genus Protopterus; species Protopterus annectens. Next base: position 425,382,723 of record NC_056746.1, read on the forward strand.
AAGTAACTTCTCGTAGCCTGAATTTGCAGTTCAAAGGATTCAGCGTAAGATTCATTTGACACGCTCTTTCCAGAACTTTCTTGAGGTTTCTGTTATGTTTGACATCACCATTATCTCCTACTAGAATATCATCTTATAATAGCACATGGATAGACAGAAAAAATTTGCTCCATTGCATGTTGAAAGACTTCACTGGCAGAATTTATTTCAAATGGCATTCTCAGAAATTGTGTATCTTCCAAATGGCGTCCCAAATGTGGTTAACAATGAAGATTTTCGGTCAAGCAAAATTTGCCAGAATGAACTCTCTGCATCTAAGACAGAAAAAAAGTGGTGTGTGGCATGAGTGCAGCAACCTCTTCAACTGTGCGTGTTGGATGAGGAGGCCTTTTTAATGCTTTGTTCAGATCTCTTGGATCAATACATATTCTAATAATCATCTGAGCTTTTCTTGTAAACTACCACCATGGAGGATACCCGTTCAATAGGTTCTTCTACTGGACAAATTATGCTTTGCTGCACCATTTTGTCTAGCTCAGCTCTGACTCTGCTCTGAATAGCTACTGGAACTTGGTCTAACTTCATAGAGTACAGAACTGGGAGTTCACCTAATTTGTCTGCAAAAATGTCAGCATACTCAGAAAAAGTTTGAATGAAATTTGAGCTGTTGTCATTCAGTCTTACATGGTGAACAACTTTATTAAGTGAAGGCAGTCCCACTTTCGAACTTTTATGAGGCCTAATAATGACTGCACATGTTTCTTAACCAAGAAAAATTGCAAGTCGTAGCTGTTCCTAGCAGAGTAACATGAAAGCACTACTGAGCCTTCGGTTTATTTCTCTTCACTAACACAAGCAACAAGCTTCACACACTTTGTCAAATCAAGTTGTCCTGCAGCTTTTACTCTAACAAATGTTTCTGCTGACATAGCATTGCGCTTTAAGCCAGTATCTACTTTGAGCTCTGCGGGACTCCCATTAATCCAAACAGTACAAAAGATTTCATTCTTTGCCTACAAATCTACTGCATTGACTGTTTCACCAAACACAGACACACTATCAATATAAAAAGCTGCAGCTTTCTAATTGATCAACTTGCCTCTTGGAATGGCCTCTCTTAATAAAATAATTTGCTTTATTTGATTTACAGAACCTTTTGAAATGATTCCACTTGTTGCAAGAGTGACACTGCTGACCAAAAGCTGAGCACTTTTCTCTCTTGGGTTTGTGATTTCCACCACAATCACGACAGTTATCTGTGAAGCTGGGTGGGTGCACATGTTTTGACTTTGCTGCCTCACCCTTATGCTTCACTGAGCATACTCTGGAATTTGCTGGAAAGACTCTGGGTTTCCCAGGGACTGTTACAAGACAAGCAGTAGCTGCCATGTGCTTAGGCCTGTTTCTTTTAACCACGTGCTGCATACTGTTAACATGAGCTTTGTCACTGTGCTTTCCACAGCTGTTCTTATTTGTAAGCATAGTTGTGTGCTTTTCTGTAAGCTTGTATAGCTGACAAGTCTCAATGGCCTTCTTGAACGTTATGTCTTGAAGCAAATTTTCTCACTGTGTCATTTTTAATACCATACACAAGTCTGTCTTTTATCAGCTTATCTCTCAAATGACCAAATCTGCATGTTTTAGCCATATTTCTTAAGTCAGTAATATATGCTGCAAAAGTTTCACCAGGGTTTTTGACCTTGTGTAAAATAAGTGCTTTTCCACTGTAACATTCATTTGGGGTTACATATTTCTTTAAGTTTATGTTTTAAGCACTCTGGATCTTCCCATTTTTCAACCGGTACCACTACAAGGTGGTCTTTCCCCTTCCCTGCAAACACAGCAGGTACATACACAAATGAACGCTGTCTTTTAGTGGCCTATTAACTAGCTAAATTAAGCATAATAAATGCCTTTTTACATGCGTCTTTGTTAGCAAAAACAGCCTGTATGAAAATATTGTATTCCTGCTCAAACACACTCCAGTTATTTGCAAGATTATCAAACACAAACAGTGCTGGTCTATGAAAGCCTTCTGCCATGCTCACAGATTACAGTAAAACAATGCATAAATGGCCCTTGTAATTATGAACAGTCAAACACACCAGGTACTTGTAATAATATTCAGATGCACAGTAAACTCTTTGAAATACTGTACTCCCCAAAATATGCCTTGAAATAACTGCACTTTGCGAAATAATTGCATTGTAATGTTGTACACACTTGTAAACACTTTGCACACTTCGGATACTTTAAATAGCTTTAGTTAATACAAAAAAAGTAGTGCATAGTGAAAACATGTGGTCATTTTCCCTTTTTTGTACATTTTATGAGATTCAGATATTGTTTCAAATAACATTTGGTTTAATAAATTCATTTTGAGCATTCTAAGTGCTTTGTTTTATATTGATATCAAAAGAAATCATTTAGGCAAGTTTTAGTACCTGGAATTTTTCTGATCTGTTCTGCGAATTTTGCGCAGTAAGGATGATCCACTCCTGTATATTCCTTTATCCTTAACCGGTTGCTTCATGGTTGTAACTCTGGATCCCATTCTCACAACATGTTGCTGCTCTTATGTGCATTAAGATGACGTTGAGGCTTGGGTGTTTGTTTGAGTAGTTTGTTGTATACAAATACATCAGGAGGTATGGCATGAACATCGGACTTAAACTGACTGACTGCATACTTGCATGCTCACACTCTGGTTGCTTACTCAGAATGGCACTCCTTGCACATGCTCAGTACTTATGTGCATGTGCTGACTCACTGGAAAGCTTCTTAAATGTATATCACACTCTTGATCTACATTACTCTTTCTGATGAGGATGGGAAAATTATCAGTAGATATGGGAGAAATTCTTTACTTGTGCGACTGATTTTCAAAATTTTGTATTGTTAAGCTCGTATGTTAGTTTGTTCTGACAAAATTGTGAAAGCCTGAGGAATGTTTGTGTAGTTGCCTCTTCTGAGGAAAGATCTGCTTTAAATAACTTTGTATTGTACAGGTCACTACTCACTGTTTATAGTGGGTATAGGACATTGTTGATACTTAGAGGGTGGTAGCCACTGGTACAGTTTTGAGGGAGGTTTGCATGGTTGCATTCACAGAGCCTCTCAGATGTTAGAAAATCATTCTTCCTCCTTCTCCCATGATGCTTCACATCTCCTCTAGCTCCTCAGATCTCATTTGCCTCCATCCAGCACAAGCGGGATTGCATTCTCTGGAGCGAGCTTGTAGGCAGATAAGTGCATTTTCCTTTTTTCTCTTATTAAACTTTGTTAAACTTCTGTTCCATATAATTCCTTTATCTTTCATAGCTAAACCTTCCCTCCTAAAGAATTTGTTGATCCACATGCGATAGGGACCCCCCACCCCACATACACTTTCTCTCCTCTAGTCTGGCCATTGGCCATTCTTTCTTTTTTCTCTAGTTTAAAAAAAAATCTTTCCTGGTCTCTACTTTTCTTTTATACAGTTTTTGTTTAGTAGCAAGGTAAGAATCTCTCACGAGTATTGCAGTGTTTGTGAGTGAGGGTGGAAACCCTGTGCATAAGTTGCCTCTTTATGGGTGATAAACCAACAGGGTTCAAAAGATTCACCTCTTGTGTACACGATTCTGAATTCGGATGCCCACAAGAGGTGTGTCTGCTGTCTCGGACCTGGGCACTTGGAGGATGACTGCGATATTTGTGAGGCCTTTAATTCCCGAGCCCTATCAGACTGTAAAAAATAAAACAATTTTAAGAAGTCTTCTACCTGCTTCTGGAGCTCAAACCTCCTTGAAATCTATGACCACCAAGGAATCAAAGAAATGTAACCCCTCAGCATCCCTGGGTGCCAAGTTTTCTGCTCCAGAGGCAAAAGTTACGGGATGCGACTGCCTTGGATCCCACAGATACCCACTCTTCATCACCTCCAAGAGGTGCCTTGGATCCGACAACCTGAGCCGGCTATGTTTATTACTTGGATCTGATCCTTCTCTGGCCCTAAGACTTTCGGGTATGAGCATCCCCTCAGATCCATCAGACATTGTTGGGATACGAAGTTCCCCATCTCCTAGAAAATCCTCCTTGGATCCAAAGCCTTTAGATCAGAGGTTTCAGAGCTGTATCCTAGTTTGAAGCAAGCCATCATCCCTGGCTACGGCCACCCGGATCAGTCATTCTCCTAAGTCTACTTATGCATCAGCTTATTCTAGAACCTCTCCCCATGCAGATAAAGACAGGATGATGCTGAGTTTCATCAAAATTGTGATGGAGATTCTGTCATCTCCATCACATACTGGATCCGTAAGAGCACCAACACCTATAGTACAAATTCCTCTTCTGATTCAGCCACCAGCTTCAGAAACCCAGGGTCCAATTTATCTGAGAGCCGTCATCAGAACTGAGTCTTTCCTAGACTGTCAGTGTTGCAGACCATCTCTGCTGAGATGCTGTCTGAGCAAAGCGGGTCTCAGACCCGAGATGTCAGAGCAGACTCCTATGGGTTGATCCCTGCTCCGACTTTGTCAGATCCGTCTCTTCCCTTGGAGCTTTTGCCCTTGACAGTCTGGGTGTGATGCTATCTGGAGCTGCCCGATCCGGGTTGGCTTCTACCTTCTCTCGTGTGGTGGCTTTGGCTCGGAGGAGGGGTCCCAGGTCTGTTGTCCTTTCATGTGGCAGAGAGGACACACTCTAGAACTAGAGATGCATCTCCTCACCCCCTGGATCCTATCCATTCCCATTCTAATCAGAGCTTTGGACCCATTCATCCTCCTGTTGTCAACTTCTCCAGGAAAGTCTCCAGACCGTCCCCCGCGGGGGGGGGGGGTCCCCTGTTTCTCCAATTCCTCCCCTGAGCATCCAGCAATGGAGGTTCATTGGAAGAAAAAGTGCATGATGAATCACTTGGGCTTTCCTTTGGAGTCCTTGACCGAAGATACTGACTTTGACGAGGGAGAAAGGTCCCCTCAATCTCCACCCAACATCACCTCCGAAGATATTTTTAGAAGTCCTGAAGCAAAGGGGTGGATGGTCGTCCCAAACCCCTTCTTCTGAGGAGTAATTATTCCTGGAGGACTTTGGGATGGGCCCAGTCTACTTCCTTGATGACCCCACCAGCAGATTAACTTCTTGATCTAGTTTCTAACTGGCTGTAGGAGCCAGACACAGTGGAGCCCGTACCCAAGCATACAGAGTAGTACCTCAGCCCAACTACAGATCATTTGCATTGGAGCAAAGGTATCCTGTTGATGCCATTGTGGTGTCAGCAGCTGCTAAGAAGAAACAGCAGAACAGAGGTCCACTGTCCACACATCAAACAAGGAGTCACCGGTGTTAGACCAACACAGAAAGCATGTTTATGCTTTATCTACCTTTACACTGAGACCATTAATTTACTTGGCACATTTTGCGCTTCTACAGAGGGACCTAGTTAAAGATCTTAATTCTCTGACTGAGTTCTTGTCGTTGGAGGACCTCAATAGGCCACTGTTTTCTCCATTTCCAATTCCTCAATGAGGCTAGTCTCTAGTGCCACAGAGGGAACCTCTTGAACACCCGGAACAGGTATAGCCATTAAGAGACATGGCTAGATGAGGCTTTGCGGGTTTGTGGAATCCTTTAAAGGCGTCCATCAGTGCGTCTTACACTGGTTCTTGCATATTTGGACCATCAGTCAAAGAAACTCTTGCCCACTGCGAGCCAGAGGGAGAGACCTTGTCTGCTGTAGGGATCAAATTTTCTTCCCCTCAACGGACCTTTTCAAGGATCAGCATAGTGGGAAGATATGGCTCAGGAAATCTCAAGCTCCTGTTCTGGATTCCCAAGAAGATTCCTCCTCCAGAGGCAGAGGATGAGGATTTAATGGAAGATGCCACCCTAGAGGCAGAAGGGGTCCACAGAATCAGTGCTTCAGAGAACCTTTCTCTGACTGGCCGTATCAGCGATCCTGAAGCATTGCCCAACTGTCATACTCTGGAGGCATTCGGGGACAGACAGCTGTTGCACCTAGAAGCCTGGGAAGATTTAGCAAATGACAACTGGGTGCTAAACAATTTCCAGATGTTACTGTATTTTTTCCCTTTCACCTCCAAGACCCAGGAGGAATCTCCCGATGTGCCACCCAGTCAGAGTGTGAATGCCATTCAAGAAGTTCAGAAACTTCTAGAAGAGTCATCCAGAGGGTCCTGACTGAACAACAAGGATGCGGAACCTATTCATGCTTCATTTTGGTGGCAGAAAATACAGGGGACCTGCGATCAATCCGAGATCTGAATAATCTGAATCTATTTATCAAGAAGTCGAAGTTTTGCATGGTTATGGTTCAGTCCATACTGCCACTACTATGCAAGGACGATTGGATGTGCTGCATAAATTTCCAGGAATTGTACTATCATATCAGAGAAACAGGTGCTCCAGGAGGCATTTGCGCTTCTGCTGGGAGACTGTCATTAGCAATTCAGAGCACTGCCCTTTGGACTCTCCATTGCCCCCCCGGTGTTTAACAAATGCATGTCAGTTGTAGCAGCTCACCAGAGACTGCAAGGATTCCTAGGTGTTTCCATACTTGGACAATTGGCTCCTAAGTGCACCAACAAGGCATCAGCTTCTTCAAGCCACACAGTACTTGCTACAAATCTTCAAGTCATCTGGGAATCACTGTAAACTTGGCAATGTCAAAATTGTCCCCGTGCAGAACATAAGAGTTCATACGAACACAACTGAACATGATTACGCAAATAGCTGCATTGCCTCCACAGTGTGTAGTATCTCAGAGACAAAGTTTAAGTATTACTGGATACACCCACTCCCTCTGCAAAACTAATTTTGAGAGTTCTAGGATGATTGTCAGCTGACATACTCTTAGTACCACTAACAAGGTTCTTCATGCGAGAGTAGTACAGTGAACTCTAGCTGTTCAGTGATCCATTCTGTGCAAACAACCATCTTTTCCTATCAGACTAACTCCAATTTGCAAGCATCACCTCCAGTGGTGTATTCCCTCAAATGACCTGTACCTGGGCAAGCCCTTTACTTTTCTCCCTCCAGTAGCCAAAGTGACCACAGACTCTTCCCCTTTGGGGTGGTGGACATCAGCGAAGATTGTTTGTGCATGTGGTCCCCAACAGAGACCAAGTTACATGTCAACATCCTAGTGACAGACTAAGCAGATCTGTCTTGAGTCCACGTGAGTGGTCTCTGAACCAGTCAGTAGTGAACCAAATATTCAGCCGAGGGGGTCACCCTTGCTGCGTTCTCTCTGCCTCTCCCCTGAACAACAAGTGCAGCAAGTACTTCACTCTGATCCTCCAGGCGTGGAGTCAGTGAGGGATGTTCTACTCTGCAATTGGCCTCTGGGTCTCCTGTATGATTACCCTTCAATACATCTAATTCTGAAAGTTCTACAGAAAGCCAGCAGGTTGAAAAGCACTGTGATCCTCATCGCCTCCTTCTGGCCTCGTCGGGTATGGTTCACTTTCTTAGTGTTGCATCAAATATCCTCTATGGATACTGGATCCCAGGCAGGATCTAATTTCCCACCCGTGAGAACATCAACATCCCACTCTCGGATTCCTACGATTAATTGCTTGGTTTCTCCACTTCCAAGGATTCTAAGAAAATCTAGACTAGCTTCCCCAGTCTTGAGAGATTATTCTTGCTTCCCAGAAGCCTTCCACAAAAAAATGTTTATAATAGCAAGTGGAAGAGATTTTCAAGTTTGGGCATCAAAACAGAGTATTGATCCACATTCAGCTTTACTTCTTTTCCTGAGTTCACGTTTTCAATTTGGTGCCAGTTTTTCCACCATAAAATTGCAGCTGACGGCAATTGCAAGTTTTCATGTGGGGAAAGATTCTATCTCATCCTTTTTCAACTATGTAAGGCATTTATGAAAGGGGGTTTCCTACTTAGGCTTCCAGTAAAAGATCCTTCCCCTCCTTGGGACCTCAACATTGTCCTTTGAACCTGCTGACTTCTGCAACATGAAGTTTCTATCTTGGAAAACAATTTTTCTCGTGGCCATTACTTAAACCAGAAGAGTGAACTGCAAGCTCTATCATCTAAACCACGTTATATCACCTTTTTCAAAGACAGGGTCTCCCTAAGAAGGAATCTTACATTTATGCCTGAAGTTGCCATGGAATCAAATATTAACCAGCCATTCACGTGTCAGTCTTTTTCCCTAATAATTGTAACAAGGGCAAATATGTTACATTTGCTTCAAGTTCATAGTTGCGCTTCTACCTGCACAGGATGAAAAAATATAGAAAATCTGAGCAACTGTTTATCCTTCTCACCTAATCGACTAGGCCAGGCAGTGTCCAAAATCACACTAGCATGCAGCTACCCTGTCCTCCAAAAGCTCATTCTACTAGGTTGATGTCCACTTTGCTTTTTCAGCTAGAACCTCTTTTGATGAAGTTTGTGCAGCAGCAACTTGGTCCAAGTCGCATGCATGTGTTTCACATTATAAATTGGATATCGTCTCCAGGAATAGAGCATCTTTTGGCACCATGATGCTAAGGCATATCCTTCCATGAGAACCACCCAAGATTTACGTAGCTGTGTACTCTGACCCATCAGAGAGGAAGAATGAAATGAACATCATCAGATTTAGAAGTTATGTACTTACCTTAACTTGGCATCTGTGTTGTCCAGTTTCATTCTTCCTCACATCCACCCATACCCCACCCTAAGCTATTGTGAGCTATCTAGAGGATTTAGGTTTGAATTCCAGATTATGGCAATATCATTTTCCTTTCTCAATATCTTTTAGATAATTGTCTCCAGAGCAGCAAACTCTATCTGAAGAGTTAGAGGAGATGAGGCATCATGGGAGAGGGAGGAGCTTGAGGCTCAGATCATAAGTCTTGTGAAGTGGCTAAATTGAATCCGATATTGGATCTTAAGTCCCGTCAGTGAAGAAGAATGACATTGGACAACACAGATGCCAAGTTATGGTAAGTACATAAGTTCTAATTTAAAATTCTTCTTTGGATAGAAGTTTAGTGTTTGGCCCCTCTGCTTCAGGAATTACCATAAAGTGTGATGAAAGGGACAAGCTGATGCAGAGGGAATCAAGATTTTTCAGCTCTCCCTTCTCCAGTTTTTCGAAGGGATTTTCCATCTCCTCATCCAAGTTTTGCATAAAAACAGAATAAACGGTCTCAACAAATTACAGGTAAACAGATGTTTAAGAAGGAATGGCAAGGGGAATCCAAAAAGAGGTGTCAGACTTCCCAAAACCAAGTCTGAATGACTATTCAAGACCTTGTGAATCCCTCCGACCCTGGCCTTTTTTTATTCCAGAAAGTATCAATCCCCAGTTTTATGTTTGGCAGCAGAGAGTTCCAGACAAATGAGTTTTGAAAATCATTCAGCAAGGTTACAGATTGCAGTGGGAGGAAATTCCTCCTTTCCAGGGGTCATTCCTCATTCTCCAGATAAGACTACTGTCTTGTTTCCATTGATGTCCTTCAAGAATGCAACTGCAGTCCTGACATATGGGTTGTCCTGCCTCAGGCAGCCCTTCGGTCGGCCGGATTCCAAAGTCTGGGTCCGGCGTCGGCTGATGTCGCCCTTTCCCTGACGTCAGAGCGGCTGGGGTATAAAAGCATCAGCCAACGCCATCTTCTTCAGTCTTTCTTGCCGCGCGGTGCCCGAAGCAGAAGCAGTTCAAGTGCCGGTCGGCCAGCTCCTGTGTTTTCACTTACCGAAGTCATCAAAAAGCTAAGTACCCCGTTGGGGAACCTTTTCTTGCCTCAGCCGATGTCAGATAAAACTGCAAAAGTTAATAATTGTTTGTCTTGTGGTAAACAAATACCTCATAAGGACTTCCATTCTTACTGCCTTCCCTGCCTTGGCCCAGACCAAGACGTCTCAGCCTGTGCTGCCTGTGCTTGCTTTAATAAGCAGACACTCAGACGCCGGGCAGAATTTGCTGAAGACTTTTTTGGGGAAAATTTCTCCTATATCATGCCGTCGGAACAATCGACAGCACATATTTCCAAAAAATGGAAGGACCGGGACCGACATTCTCGGCCCGCGACTTCCACCGACACCACTCCAAAACCTACCGCAAGTGCATCGGTCTCTTCGGAGGCGGTAATTCAACCGCTCCAGAACGACGACACCGCATTACCGCACACTTCGGTCCCGGAGGCTACCCCGGTGCCGGTTCTTGATTTTCCTCCTGAAACCGAAGCCCAAGATTTGCCTGACACCATACCGGTGGACAAAGTTACTCCAGCACGTGGGGCAGCTAGGCCTCCGGTGTCTATGTCCATCAAGGCCTACACACGTGCTAAGGCTGCCTGCCAGGCTAAGTCTCACCCTCCTAAATCTTTTTCCCAGGGTTCCTCTTCTGAGAAACGGATCATGACTTTAGCTGCAGATTTAATTTCTTTAATCAGAGGTTCTCAGGCTCATCCAGACAGAGGTTCTCAGCCGCCTGCAGACAAAAGGCCTAGGGTTGAGCAGACAGATACCCTTTCCTCAGATGAAGTCTCTGGTGACTCAGGCCATTCAGATTCCCAGGAAGAATCCTTCCAGGCCTACGAGGATTCTGATGCTGATGAATCCATTCCCTCTGCCTCTCCTTCTGAGGATATTTATTTCGGGGAAATTCTCCACTCCATGAGAGAGCATTTCCAGTGGCAGGGCCAGGATTTCTCCGACTCCAGGAAAAGGCTTTGTACTTTCCTTAAGTTACCCCAGCACAGGCCCTTAGCTATTCCACCAGTGTTAGATGTATTGGATGATGTGTACTCAGACTCGAGTGCTTCTCCTGATTCTCTTCCTCCTGCTCCTGTCAAGCCAGACAGATATTACAGGGTTCCTGAAACTCATAAACATCTCTTTAAGGCCCACTCTGTTGATCTAGAAACTATTGCCCAGGGGCCCAAAGGAGTGGCCACTTCCACGGCCAAAAATCCTTTGCCCGCAGACAGGGAATCTAGGTCCCTGGAGAGATGGGGCAAAAAAGTTTATACCTCATCCACCCTTACCATGAGGGCACTTAACTGTCTTTTTCATGTGTTTCAGTATCAGGATTTCTTGATGGATGATTTACAGAAAAAGTTAGCCTCTCCTGAGCCTTTAGATAGAAAGGCCTTGCAGGATTTGGTTCATAATACTCAGCAGGTTAGCAATCATTTTCTTCAGTGTGGTTATGATGCATTAGAAGCTTCATGTAGGGCAGCTATGACAGGGGCCGTCATACGTAGACATGCTTGGTTGAAAGAACAGGCATTGCCAGACCATGTTAAAGTAAAGCTCCTAGATGCACCTCTGGAAAAAAACAAGCTATTTGGTGCTAATGCACAGGATGTGTTGAAATCAATTGAGGAAAAGGCTAAATCAGTACAAACAGTCAAAGATTTCTTCCAGGTTCAGCCACCAAGGTTCAGCACGAATTGGCCTTCGAAGAATTGGTCCTTTCCAGACACCGACAAGTTCCAAAGGGGAACAAAACAGGCGTGCTCGAGGTAGAGGGCAATACCGAGGCTCCTACAGGGGCTGCCAATGGCAACCAACTAATCAGTGAAGTGGCGCAGGAACTTCTTCTGCTCCACAGGTACAATCACAATGACTTGACTTTGACACCGCCGACCACGGCTCAAAGAGAAGCACCTTTAGGCGAAAAATTATCTTTATTTTCAAAAAATTGGCACGTTTTAACAAAGGACAAATGGATTCTGGACATAATAGACAAAGGTTACAGGTTCCACTTCCATACCTTACCAACAAGACAAGGCATGCCAAACCTGCCACAAAATCAAAGGGCAGAGACACTTATACAAGTTTCAAAGCTGCTTCAAATCAAAGCAATAGAAAAGGTTCCTCCTCAGGAACAAGGTCATGGATTCTACTCAAGACTGTTCCTTGTTCCAAGAAAAGAAAAGCAATGGAGGCCTATACTGGACTTGTCCGCTCTAAACACTTTTCTCATTGTGCCAAAATTCAAAATGCTGACGTTACAGCAACTTCTTCCCATGCTGGACAAGGGGTCTTGGCTGGTTACTTTGGACCTCAAGGAGGCATACCTGCATGTCCCAATCAGACACAGTTGCAGAAGATACCTCAGATTTCTTGCAGGGTCAGAGCATTATCAATTCTCAGCATTGCCTTTTGGCTTATCTACTGCGCCCAGAGTATTCACGAAATGCCTGGCATCAGTAATTGCACATTGCAGACTCCAGGGGATACAAATATACCCTTACCTGGACGACTGCCTTATACAAGCGGACAGCAAACAAGCCTTGATAAGAAACTTGAACTATGTCATTCACTTACTACAGGCTTTGGGATACACAGTCAACATTCAAAAATCAAGACTACTGCCATCCCAACAAATAATTTTTCTAGGAGCCAAACTGGACACAAACTCACAGATGGCTTTCCTCACAGAAGAAAAACAAGAACAATTATCAGATTACTTCAAAAGCCTAGCAAAGCACACCCAGATGACTGCAAGGAAAATCCTGCAGGCCCTGGGTTTCATGGCATCTTGCATTCTTCTGATTCCACTGGCAAGACTACACATGAGAAAACTACAATGGTACCTAAAAAGTTTATAGTCTCAACACAGCCACAACTTAGAAGCAACCATCCCACTCATTCCATGTCTACAAAAGGAATTTTTGTGGTGGGCACAAGCAAGCCAGATAAACAAAGGTATGTCTTTCAACAAGCCTCAAACAAGCCAATCCATTACAACAGACTCCTCAGATCATGGATGAGGGGCGCACATGGAGGGCAGATGCATTCAAGGGCAATGGGCACCCCGGGAAGTGCATCTGCATATCAATCAAAAGGAGATGTTGGCAGTGATACATGCAGTCGAGGCCTTCGGAAAATTTCTACAGCAAGGTCATCTGCTAATAAAGACAGACAACACCACTGTTATGTGGTACATAAACAAGCAGGGAGGCACTCATTCTTACCCCCTCTGCAGATTAACAATGACTCTTTGGGAAAAGTCCCTGAAACTGAGCATACAGTTGCAATCCCAGTTTGTTCCAGGCAAGGACAATGTGCTGGCGGACAGTCTAAGCAGAAACATCTTGGAACCGCACGAATGGATGTTGCATCCAGACATTTTTTCACAAATAACTCATGCATGGGGAAGGCCGGACATAGATCTCTTTGCCTCACACCTCAATCATCATCTGAAGAAATTCTGCTAGAGGACACACCATCCTCAGGCCTGGAGAATGGATGCTCTCTCCTTCAGCTGGAATTCTCTAACAATCTATGCATTCCCTCCTCTACCATTAATGACCAAGGTGTTACTGAAGATCAAAGCAGAACAACCAAAAGGCATTTTGATAGCTGCAGACTGGCCAAGGCAGCACTGGTATCCATTACTAAGGAGCATAACTCACACCAAGCCGTGGCCCCTGCCTCAATGGCCTCTGCTTCTAACTCAGCACAATTACAGGACTTTTCATCCCAACCTGCAAACATTGCAGCTGACAGCTTGGAGGGTTCCATGACTACTCCCCATCTCTCTCGCTCTTCAAAAAAGTTCAAGAGATCTTACTGGAAGCACGCAGACCTTTCACCAGAAAGACTTATTCAGCCAAATGGAAGAGATTCAACATCTGGAATGCCAACAAGGGTCAGGATGCATCAGTAATGAGCATCCCACAGATACTAGAATACTTGGCAGAAATGCTTCATAGCGGCCTTTCATATTCTTCCATAAAAATACACGCTTCAGCAATTTCAGCAAAATACAACTGTGATCCACCTGTGTTCACATCCTTTGCTAAGACAGTTTCTAAGAGGGATAAAGAATCTCAAACCTCCCAGAAAACCACCAGTGCCTCTTCCTCTTTTTTTGAGCCAGCAGCATCTTCAGAATTGCATTTTCTCTCCTGGAAAACAGTTTTCTTGTTGGCAATTACCTCAGCAAGAAGAGTCTCGGAGATACAGGCCCTCATGGCAGTACCTCCATTTCTCATTTTTCATCAGGACAGAGTTGCTTTAAGAACCAATCCTTCATTCATGCCAAAAGTGATATCCAGGGTGTCTCTAAATCAAGCAATTCACCTGCCTACTTTCTTTCCCAATCCTCAAAATAAAGGAGAAAAGCTCCTGCACACTTTGGACATACACAGACAATTGCGCTACTACTTGGACAGAACAAAGGCCAACAGAAAGTCTGACCAACTATTTGTAGCTTACGCTGCTGGAGTACAAGGAAAGGCAATTTCCAAACAATTTCAAAATGGATTGGACACTGCATCAGATTCTGTTACTCTTTCCATGGAAAAGGTGTGCCAGCCAATATCAGGCCACACTCCACCAGAGCTATAGCCACCTCCACAGCCTTTCTAAGAGGGTGGCTACAAAGGACATTCTAGAAGCTGCTACATGGAGCTCCGTGCATACATTTTCCAAACACTACAACCTGCCTTTATATTCCAGATCCCGAGCAGGCTTTGCTTCGGCAGTCCTGCAGGGCATTTTAGCTACACCATCTTTTTCTTAGATCCTACCACCCCCAGCTTGGATATGGTATTCAACCCATATGTCAGGACTGCAGTTGCATTCTTGAAGGACATAGTACAGTTTTGTACCTACCATAAATGTAGATGTCCGATAGATATGCAACTGCAGTCAGGCTTTCCTTCCCTCCTACCCCCTCTGTAGATTCTCCTTTTTGGGTCCACTCCCCCTTTTCAAATTAGCTGGGGATATCTTTTATGGTGTATCTGTTTATTACTGTTGTGCATGTCTGGAAATTTTTATCCATTCTCTAAATTTAGTCTTCCTTGGAGGGCACCTGGCATCTGGGGCAAGAATCACTGAAGAAGATGGCGTCGGCTGATGCTTTTATATCCCAGCCGTTCTGACGTCGGGGAAAGGGCAACATCAGCCGACGCCGGACCCAGACTTTGGAATCCGGCCGACCGAAGGGCTGCCTGAGGCAGGACAACCCATATGTCAGGACTGCAGTTGCATATCTATCGGACATCTACGTTTATGGTAGGAACAAAACTGTACTTTTCTTCATCACATACTTTCCCAAGGAGTGATAGGACCAGTTTCCCTTTCACAGGTAGGGAATGTTTTTTATTCAAGGATGTTACTAACGCCAAAGAAAGAAAAATGCTTGGAGATCAGTTTTGTATCTTTCTTTCCTAAACCTGTTTGCGATAGCGCCAGAATTCAAAATTATGTCACTTCACAACCTGTTTATCTTCTGTTCCTTTTTCAAGTTTTGGCTGTAAAAAAATGCTTATGTCCCTAACCATCCAGACTTCAGACTTTTTTAAGGTTTTGTGCATCTGGATCATGTATCAGTTTTCTGCCTTACTCTTAGGACTGTTCACTGCATCAAGAGTGCTCATAAAGTATCTAGGTTCAGTTACAGGTCATTGCAGGCTACAGGGTGTCCACATTTTCTGTATTTAGACAACTTGCTTATCTTTGCAGTCTTTTAAAGTGTCAGGAATCTCTTTCGAGTGAGAGAGCTCTTAAACAAGTTGGTATTCCAAGACAGCATTCAAAAGTCTTTCTTGACTCCTCCACATGGGATTGTTTTCCTGGGATATCAACGAGATACCTCAGTTCAAAGAGCTTTTCTTCTGCAGGAGCAAATAGATCTGTATTTAGATCTATTTCTAAGGTTTTCCACTCTAGCTTTGGCCACTTTGAAGGGAATACCTCAGGATTTGGGGTCTCATGGCTTCTGTGATTCTCATGATACCCCTGGCAAGACTCCACATGAGAAAGATACAGTGGTATCAGAAATCTCTGGTCCCAGCATAAGCACCCTTTATCTTTTCAAATCCCAGTGCTGGGGTTTGTCAGAGATCTTTTGGTGGATTTAACAGATGTCTATAAATCCAGGTCTCCCCTTCACCTCTCCTGCTCCAAAGCACTCGCTATAGATGCTTCAGACTTGGCTTGAGGAGCAGTTTCAGGAGGGGTGAAAGTGCAGGGTGTGTGGGACATCAAGGAGAAGCTTGCCCTGTGCAAGGCACTCAGCTCTTGGGACCATCTTTTGTCCTTGGCACCTCTTTGAGTGGTTACAAACAGTACCACAGTTATGTGGTACAGCAACATGCAAGGGGGAACCAGGTTGTACCCCCTTTGCAGACTAGCCATGTGAGCTTTGGATGTAGCTTTGCAGCACAGTCTCATTCTAAAGGCATTTTGCATCCCGTGGCAGACAAGCTGAGCAGGGCCAGTAAAGACTCTCGTGAATGGAAACTAGATCAGGTGGTCTTCCAAGATCTGGTCCATCTGTGGGGAGTTGCTCAAGTAGATCTTTTTTGCCATCTGTCTGAACAATCAACTAGCAAGATTCTGTTCCAGGACTCCATGCAGGAAGGCCTGGAAGAGAAATGCCTTTTCTTTTCCTTGGAAAGGAATGTTCCCATATGCTTTTCCACCTTTCTTCTAATATCCAGGGTACTTCTGAAGGTTCAGAAGGAATTCCCCAAGATCATTTTGGTGACTCCTTTTGGCTCATGCAACTGTGGTTCTCCCTTTTGAAAATGTAATTGACTGCATGGAAGATAGGATCTTAATTCCTTTTAGACACCAGTTTACTGAGGATGTGTAGCAGGTGCTAATGGAGGTAAGAAAACTTGCTAGTAGAAAGTCGTATAGTAGCAAATGGAAAAGGCTTTGAAAAGATTTTCTAGTTGGTGACAACATGACCGCAACCCATTCAGGGCTGATTGCTCTCTGGTTCTACTGTTTCTGTGTGAGTTACTATCTTGTGGCCTTTCTTATTCTTCTATCGAGGTTCATTTATCGGCCATTTCAGCATGTCTGCCCATGGATCTTCTTTCAATACAGTCTTATGTCAAAGTGTTCTTGTAAGGGGTTTTGCATTAGAAGCTTCCAAAAAAAAACAGTTGCCCCTTCTTGGGAGATAATCTTAATTTTTTTGTTAGAGAAGCTTAACACTTGCTTCTTTTGAACCAGTTAATCTGGCTGACTTGAGTTTTTTAACATGGAAAACCAGTTTTACTGATTGCTCTGACTGCTTCATGAAGGTTGTGTGAGTTGCAAGCTCTTATGGTGGGTAAACCCTATCTCATTTTCCATAGGGACAGGGTTTCTTTGAGAACTATTCCTCCTTTTATGCCTAAAGTGGTATCCAAGTTTACTTTAAGTCAAACTATCCATCTCCCCATTTAGGAGAAAGGGTACTCCATAACTTGAATGTCAACAAACAACTCTGGTACTATCTTGACAGAACTGAAATCATTTAAATCTTCGGATCACTTCATTTTTCTATGAAGCTAAGAACAGGCAACCTGTGTCAAAACATACAATTTCCAAATGGTTGTCTAAGGCTATTACTTTTTGTTATACTCCATGTAGCAAAACTATGTCGGACAGGCTTAAAACCCACTCGACCAGGGCCTTGACTTTTTGAAAGGTTTGGATTCCAGAAGTATTCCAGAAGCCAGTACTTGGTCGTCTGTGTATACTTTTATAAAGCAGTATAAGCTTGACTCCCCTTGTAGGTCCAGATCAAGCTTTGCTAGGACCATTCTCTAGTGGCTCAGACTCTTCTCCTTACACCTCCAAAATGTAATTAGCTACATGGGTAGATTACCTTAGTTAAGACTACAGCAGTGATTAGTATGGTGAACCTAGTACAGTTCTGTAAGTAAAACTTAACAGTAGATGTTTGATCACTGTGCAGTATCCAGTCCCTTTCTCCTTACCCCATTTTTGGTGCGTTTTGTATGCCAGGGTTCTAGACATTTATTTATTTTTGTTCATAGCATTGTCTTTTCAGGGCGTAGGCTCCTTCTGTCTGCTGTCAGGAAAGTTCTGAAAGGTGTTGTGCCCAACATTGTCTGTGTCAGCACTGCTCCTGCTGCCTGACAGTTTGGGCATATGGTAGGTGCCCCTGAAGCTTTGGAAGCTGGCTGGATGGTATATCCTTGGCAGACTATAACCTATATAACTAAGGCTGCAGCATTGATAATTCATACATCTACTCTTATTTGACAACATTAACAGAACATTTATGATCTAGTGGGAAACTTAATGCAAGAAGATGTTATTTCTGGTGGGTCTGGATGCAGAGTAAGCATTCCAGAGTAACCTGGGAGTTTGGTTAGGCAATGGAAGTATTTCCAATCTGTGATAAGGTTAATTGAGGATATATGAAGGATTGGATGCAAGAATTAGTCTGAGGTTTCCTCTCTACCAAATTGTGTTTGAAAGGTGGAGATAGGGGAGGTGTTTCCTCTTTCCCCCTTATTTGCTTTATATTTGTAGCCATTGGCAAACATATATAAGGAACTC
Organism: Protopterus annectens; assembly: GCF_019279795.1. Taxonomy (NCBI): domain Eukaryota; kingdom Metazoa; phylum Chordata; order Ceratodontiformes; family Protopteridae; genus Protopterus; species Protopterus annectens. Next base: position 425,400,999 of record NC_056746.1, read on the forward strand.
AGAAATTCAAGGACGTAATTGGTATGGTGATCAATAAAAGTTGGTTTTATTTGCAGGTGATATTTCATACCTCATGAATCCTGAAAAGAACATTTTGTTGCTGTGGAACATTTGGACTGTTTAGGTTTTTGGGATATAAAATTAATGATAAAACCAAAGGCTTTAGCCATAAATTATATACCCACTCATTATTTGGTTCAGCAGTACCATTATTTGAGGATTTGATAAAGTGGAAGTGTTTAGGAGTATGGTTTGAAAAGGTTTTTGGTATGGCAGCTAAGGATATGTGGGAAGAGGTTAACAAGAAATAACACAAAAACTGAGAAACTGAAAACTCTTGTTTATGGACAAAAAGATACAAGCAGTGAAAAATGTTTAGTCCCTTTAGTTTTATATACAAGTCGGTCATATTTTTATCCGCCAGAGGAAAAATTGTGGACAGTAGTTGAGTTGGAGTTATCTGGGTGTAAAGAGGGCAAAGGTTAAGAAGAATAAGTTGATCCTTCCAATACAACAAAGTGGTTTAAGATTATCTGTTTTGAAGGGGTATTTTAGAGCTCCCCACAGTTAAAGTTCATATACGTAAAACAAGCAGCTGATAATTCTAAGTAGAAAGGGACGATGTAGTAGGAGGGAGGAGTTCAAGAAATAAGGAGAGGGTGGGATTTTGGATGCAGATCCTTGAGGAGAATAACCATTATAAACAATATTGTATCTGATTATGTTGGTTTACATTCATCCCTCAACAGTTGGGTTCGGATGTGTTTTGTTCTGACTTGGCTGTAATTTTAGCTCGTGGCCATTAGAAAACTCTCGAGCTCCTCCCTTACCCATAATGACCTGCCTCCTAACATACCTAAGATCTCATTTGCCGCTTTAGCATTTGTATGTGGTCGCTCTGAGTTCTCGAGCTAGCTAGTTGTTTTTTGAGATACAAGTAGAATTTTTTTTCCTGTTACTTGTTAGTTTAATGCTAATAACCTTAATTTTTTTTGCTTTTTTATTATATTTATACTTCCCTTTCCTACACTTTTTGTGTATTTTTCTTTATCATAGTTGGTAGGTTTTCTTTCCCTTTACCCTTTCTTACATTTTGTGTATGCTTGAATACCACTGTTGTTGTTCTGTTAGCATGTGTGTGGCACCACCTGCAGGAAAGGAATTTTCTTGTTCTTTATTTACTTAATTTTACAGTACGTGTCTGAAAAGGGTCCATCTGGATTCAAGTGTCAGGAATGCAGACACAAATTGCCACTGTCTGACACGTACCTTGTGTGTGTACTGCCTAGGCCTACAACACCTAGAAGTTGACTGTAAAATCTGCAACGCTTTCAATCTGTGTGCTATAGTGGATAGAAAGAACAAAATTGTTTTGAAAGGGTTAGTGCCTTCTTTTTCAGAAACTCTATCTGGGGCTCAAACCCCCAAACAAAAACTCAAGGAGCCACTAACTAAGCTTCCTGGTCCTTTCAGATCCTCAACTCCTTCATTAGATCCAGCCATGGATTCACCAAGGAAGACGCACAGGAAGGCAGAAGAGGAAGTTTCTCTCGGTGCAGATACAGATGGGAGTCGTTTTGGCTCCTACCCCTTTGAGCCAGGAAACCCTTGTTGCCACTATACCATTTATCTGCTACTTGTCTGATCCGGCCAATCGTTTTGGAGCCCTTGTCCATGAGGCTTATCTCCCATGTGGCTGAAGGTACGTCAAGGATGGTTGGTTCAGGCATTTCTGTTAAGGAAGCATGCCTTGTTGCACTTGTGTGACTTTGTGGAGCCCTTCAAGTCTTCTTTCATCAATGCTTCTTTTGAAGGAAGCTTTGTTTGGCCTAAAGTTAAGGATACACACCAGGTGCGAGCAAAATGGGAAGACCCTCTCTGCAGTGGTCATATGTTTTTCGACTCCTCAAAGGACCTTTTCCAGGAATTGACGAGGAGGTTGAAAAATGGGGTTCAGGAAGTCCCAGGTCCTTTCCAAGATCCCTGTAAAAATAGCTCCCCCAGGGGAACTCAAATGGAGGATGCTGCCCATGTGACAGAGGAGGCACGCAGAGTCAAGGGTCCAGAGATTCCTTCGACCGACCCTACCAGAGCTTCTGAAAAGAGGCCTAGTTGTTTGCCTCTGGAGGCAGTCGGGGGGTAATTTATAGCTGCACCAGAGAGCCTGGCTACATATTACAATAGATACTTGGGTGCAGAGGATTATTTCCAGTGGTTATATAATTCCTCTTTCCCTTCCACCTCCACCTGTATGCAAAATTCAGTCAGAGGAAAGCAACAGCACTAGAAATACAAAAGCTACTAGAAAAGAGCCATCCAAGAGGTTCCACCAGCCAAAGGAGGTGGAGTTTCAATATATATTAAAGACATACACACCTCCAGGCTGGTGAAACAGTATGACGCACAGGAGGCACTCCAAGTGAAGTTAATTATTGACAAGACCCCTATACAAATCATAGCTAACGGCCCCCAAATTTGACTCAAGATGCCCAAACTGCCTATCTCGACTTCTTTGAATCTGTCAAGATTCGTCCCTTTACCCTGATCCTGGGGGACTTTAACTACCCAAACATAGACTAGAAGAACTACACTTGCCAGAACACAAATGCCCAGAGATTCCTCGATTTTGTCAATGCAAATGCTTTGGAACAGCTAGTCGATACCCCCACAAGAGGTGATGGTATCTTGGACTTGGTATTAACCAACATGAGTAATCACTGCAGCATCCGTGCAGTATCATCCTCCCTTGTAAGATCCGACCGTTAGCGGTTATGTTCGAAGTCACCATCTCCCCCGACCCCCTCTAGCTAGGGTCAATCAAAAAAACTTCTCCAAAGCTGATTACAGCCTCCTGGGGGATGGTATAAACAGCTTCACAGCCCCCCCCCCCCTGTCTAGGGACTGGCAACAGTATCCAACACTATACCAAATTACTATACAAACATTTATGGAATCCGGAATACCTGACCGGAGTAAATCATCCTCCGCAAGGAAGAGTAAAACCTGTCTGGTGGACATCTGCAGTAAGTACTCTAACAAAAGAAAAAAAAATTGCTGTCCAGGACCAAGAAGGTACCCAACTGGAAGCAATCTCTCCTTAGCCTAAACAAGCAAATTAAGAGCACTAGTGAAATCCTCCAAAGCAAACTTTGAGTCCAAATTGGCTACATTTACTAAAGACAGTCATAAGGCCTTCTTTACATATGCCCGTAGTCTCAGAGGTAGCACCCAGATCTATTCAGAACTGGTGGTCAATGACACCACCGGTACATATGCAGTAGATATAGCAAACTTGCTGGCTGACAGATTCACTGACAATTTCAGCCCTCTGTCCCCGTCCCCCCACACATCAGTAAATCAGGACATTCCAAGTACCTGCCCTCTTCCCCTTATATCTAGGGGATCAGGTCATCACTGCACTCTCAAAGGCAAAAATACCGCCTCAAATGGGACCTGATAACATCCCAGGATGTATCCTACATGAACTCAGGCAGGAACTTGCAGCACCATTAGGCACCCTAGTCAACCATAGCCTGAGTACTGGTTTTATCCCACCTGAGTGGAGGACAGCCACTGTCATCCCTTTACACAAAGGTTGGGGTTGGGTGGGTGGCCTAATGTTTAAGGTGTCTGCCTTACAAACACAAGGTGCAAGGTTTGAGTCTCACAAGGGATAAATTGGCTAGGCTTAAAATAGTTTGCAAGGGCAGTTAGCCTAGTACTAACCTATAAACCTATAAGCATCCACTGATCAGGAAAATTATAGACCCATCAGCCTAACTAGCCTGATCTGCAAGGCCATGGTACGGATTATCATGGACCTCATTAACAAGGACATTGGCAACCTCCAAACACTCAGTCTCACACAGTTTGGCTTCATCAAGGGTTGGTCATATCTGTTACATTTGGTCGACCTTGAGACAGTCACCAAAGCCATGGATGAGGGGAAGATGGTGCACACTGCCTACCTTGACCTGGCCAAAGCCTTTAACAGTATTCCCCACTCAGGTATAATAAACTCTCCCAACTAGGCATCAATCCATATGTTACCAGATGGGTAGCCAGCTGGCTCACTGATAGAACCCACCAAGTCAAAATAGGGGAAGCCACCTCAAGCAGTATAACCGTATCGAGTAGCATATCCCAGGGTTCGGTCTTGGGGCCTCTGTTATTTGGGATATACTTTTCTAAGGTACAGGCTAAAACCAGTGGGCTATAGCTGACCAAGTTTGCAGATGACTGCAAGTTGCGAGCTGTCATCAGTTCCCCTAGTGACGTGGACATCCTTCAAGAGGGTCTCACACAAACAAATGACTGGTGCCAGAAACATGGCCTCAAGCTGAATACAAACAAATGCATCATCATCCCGTTTTGGGAGAGAGATGTCCCCACAGATTATCACATTAGTAACGTTCTAAGCATGCAGTCAGTCATTAGGGATTTGGGCACCCAGATTGATAGCCTGACTTTTGACCACTATGTTGCTTCCATTGTAAGGAAAGCTTTCTGCATGGCCCACCTCATAAGTAAGGGTATCTCATCCAGGGACAAGGAGGTCATAACATCCCTGTATTCTTCCCTTATAAGGCCCATTCGGCATGTACCTCGCAAAGCACATGAAGCAGCTGGAGAGACCACAGAGGTTCCTCACCAGGAGAATCCAGGGCTTCAAAAATCTGCCATACACAGATTGGCTAAAAGCCGTATCCCTCTACTCTGTTTCATACAGACTCCTCAGAGGTGACCTCTGGCGTACAAGGCGATCTCGGACCCCACCTTTATGGGACTGCTTGCATGTTCAGAAGTCAAGCTCCACTCTAGTAACTCACACACACGGCCTCAACCTGGTCTCTTGACATCAATAGGACTTGCTGGCGGGACACGTTTGTTTCCAAGAGAATCCCCCATCAGTGGAATAGACTCCCTCTCCATGTCAAGCAGAGTACCTCTTTACCCCTTTTTAAGTGCAATCTGGATAACTGGATGGGAAATAGAAATTACATCCCTGGGATTCCACCCGTGTCCCTGCTGGACAGAGGCATCGGGTGCTGATTTGTCTATGCATGTAGTAACTTCCTATGACCATATAGAATCCAGAACTTACTCGAGGTTCTTTTCAGTGCCAAAAAAAAAAACGGGACTGGAGACTGATTTTGGATCTCAGCAGTTTGAAAATATCAGTTCAGTGCACCGAGTTCCAGATTATCATGGTTCAGTCCACTCTGCCCTTTTTTGCAAAGACAACTGGATGTGCTCAATAGACCTTCAGGATGTGTTTAGTATCACATAAAAATGAAGAGACATTCCAGAAGGCATTTACACTTCTGGTTGGGAGCCAGTCATTACCATTTCAGAGCACTGCCCTTTGACCTCATCACAGCCCCCATGGTGTTCACCAAGTGCATGGCAGTAGTATCAGCTCACTTGAGAATGCAGGGATTCTGAGTTTGTTTATTAGGTGAATGGGTCATTACCTCCCATACCAGGTATCTACTGATGAGAGCTCGACACCAGGTACTCCAAACTTGCTTCAGTTTAAGGATATCCATAAATTACAACAAATCTCAACTAGAACCAACTCAGACATTTGAGTTCATAGGAGCGATTTCAACATATTGTCCGTGGCAGTCTATACTCTTGAGAGAGGAAGTTGTCTTGCTTCCAGGTCAGAAAGTTTCACAATTCCACAATCTCCGCCCGACTGATTCTGCAAGCCATGAGGTCAATGTGTGCAGCTATAGTTCTTCCTTTAACAAGATTTCACATCAGAATTCTTCAGTGGATATTAACACAGTGGACTATTCTTTATCAGGACAAGTCCGCCCAGATAAGGATTACCCAGGCATGCAAAAAATACCTTTGGTGGTGGATTCAATCAGATAAGTTTCTGCAAGGCTCTTCCTGTCATTCTCTCTCAGCCGAAGGCCATAGTGACCATGGACACTTACCATATTGGGTTGGGGTGCATTTCCTGGGGAAAACTGTTCAAGGCACTTGGTCCCCCGAAGAGGCTGACATGCATATCCGTGCCCTGGAAATGAGAGCGGTGTTTTTAGCATTGCAAGCCTTCCAAAATGCACTCCATTTTGGGACAATTGCAGTTCAGACTGACAATATGTCACTGGTTTGGTATATCAACACACAAGGAGGGACCAGATTTTACCTTTGTGTCAAGAAGCTCTGTGTGTGTGTGGCATTGAGTGATCTTATCCAGTGGATTTTTTGATAGCAATGCACATTCCGCTGAAGTCCAGCATGATAGCAGACAAATTGAGCAGATCCATTCTACTACCTCACAATTGTTTGCTCGAAATGGAGGTGGCAGAAATTATTTTTGGTCTTTGGGCCAGCTTTGCTGTGACCTCGATACATCTCCCGTAAACAACAAGAGCAGCAGCTTCTTTGCCCTAATCCCTCCACTGGGGGAGTCACTGACAGATGCCCTCTTCTATGATTGCTCCCCCTGGTCTCCTAGTTGCTTATCCCCCAACTCCCTTGATCCCCAAATTTCTGCAGAAAGAATCCCAGTTGAAGAGCCAAGTTATCCTCATTGCACCTTACTGGCCTCAATAGATTTGGTTTCCATTTCTTTGGCCTCATCTAATCTGCCAACCTTGGCTTCTGGATCCAGTTCCAGACCTTCTGTCTCACCCGATGGACATGATTCACCTGGATATCTCAAGCTTAAAGCTGACGGTGTGGTTTCTCCATTTCCATTAATAGCTAGACAACATATGTTCTCTTCCCTGGTCTGTCATATACTTCTGTCTTCTCACAAAGCTTCCACAAGAGAACTTTACAGAAGTAAATGGCCAAAGTTTGTTTTTGGGTACATCAGAGACGACAAGACCCCTTTTCAGCTCCCTGTGCATAGTAACCCTGAATTTTTGGCAAAAATTTTCAGTGAAGGAGCTAACTCCTCAGCTGTTAGTCCAACTTGTTGCCATCCCTAATTTTCACATAGGAATTGAGAAACACCCTGGCTTCAACAAACCTTTGTAAGGCCTTCTGGAAGGATACCCTTCTTTTGAGAGCTCCTTATAAGGATCCTCCTCCTCCACCAGTGGGAGTAAAATTTACAGGCCTTCATTCATTCCCCATTTGAAACAGCAAAATGGGATCTAAAGTTTCTGACCTGCAGGGCTATATTTTTAGTAGCCATCACCTCTGCTAGAAGAATGTCAACTCAAGCATTATCTTCCAAACCCCCCTACATGATTTTTCGTAGGGATAGTCTGGCATTACGAACCAGTCTTGTTTCCTTCCTAATGTGATGTCAGAATGAAACATCAACCAATCCATTAATCTGTCAGTTTTCTTTTCAAATCTCACAAACAAAGGTGAAAATGTTACATTTATTGGACATTCACACAGTTGACATTTCTACTTAAGTAGAAGAAAGGAAATCAGAAAAAGAAATCTGTTATTTGTTTCTTTTGCGTATTCCAAATTGGGTAAGCCAGTTACATAGATGACTCTACCAGGATGATTTATGGATTTCATATCATTTGTTTACAACATGCTAGGTCTGTCCTTGAAAAAAACCTTTGAGAGACCATTCAGGCAGGTCCTTGGCAACATCTTCAGTATTTTTATCTAGGGCTTCCTTGGACGGATATATGTGCGACTGCAACTTGGACTAATCCTCATACTTTACAAGGCGGCGCCTCTACGGACCCTGGTAATTACCGCCCCATAAGCTTAACAAGTCTAGTCTGCAAAGCTATGGAGAGGATCATAATGGAGCTCATAAACAAAGATATAGGGGACTTGCAGACATTGGACCCGACCCAGTTTGGCTTTGTCAAGGGAAGATCATGCCTTTTGAACTTGGTCGACTTCTTCGAAACAGTCACCAAGGCCATTGATGAGGGAAAGGCAGTCCATACAGCCTACCTTGACCTTGCAAAGGCTTTCGACACAATACCCCACTCAGGTATTGTAGAAAAACTTACCAGCTTAAATGTAAACCCATATGTCACAAGATGGGTTGCAAGCTGGCTTAAGGACAGAACCCACAGGGTTAGAGTTGCTGGCGCTATGTCAGACTCCAAGCCGGTCACAAGTGGTGTCCCACAGGGCTCGGTCCTTGGCCCCCTATTGTTTGGCATCTACTTCTCGGAAGTACAGGCCAACATGGGAGGACTTTGGCTGACAAAGTTTGCAGACGACTGCAAACTGGGCGCCATAGTGGAAAGTGAATCGGACACGGATATCCTTCAGAAGGGACTCATGGAAACAGATGGCTGGTGCCAGAGCCATGGCCTGAAGTTAAACGCCAAAAAATGTATAGTAATACCTTTCGGGAAAAACAAGGTAACCCCAAGCTACCATATAGGTGGCAATCCACTAAGCACAGAAGAGGTTGTCAGGGACCTGGGGACCCAGGTTGACAGTGGCCTTTCTTTTGACACTCACGTTGCTAAAGTGGTTAGAAAGACCTTCTACATTGCCCACCTGATCATGAAGGGATTCACATCCAGATCTAGTGAGGTCATTGTTCCCCTGTACTCTTCACTTATCAGACCAATGATAGAGTACAATGCCCCATTCGGGATGTTTCTCACCCGACATCTGCAGCAATTGGAGAGACCCCAAAGGTTCCTCACCAAAAGGATAAAGGGACTCCAAAATCTGTCATATGCTGCCAGATTGAAGAAACTCCAGCTCTATTCAGTCGCATACCGTCTGCTCAGAGGTGACATGTGCCTGACATACAAGGCCATGTCTAGCCCAGAATTAATGGACATGCTCCACCTCAAAAAATCCAAATCCACCAAAACCACTAGAGCAAGCGACTTAAACCTTAGCACGGATATAAATAGGACATGCTGGAGGGATAGATTTATCACTCAGAGACTCCCTATGCTGTGGAATAAAATCCCGGTCCATGTGAGGCAGAGCACCTCGCTGACTCTGTTCAAGAGAAATCTAGACCTGTGGATGGGAGATCGTAGGTTTACCCCGGGAATCATCTCTGTGTCACTGCTGGACAGAGGCACAACAAACTAATGGGCACAGTATTTTTTCATAAAAGGGGTGGCGTAAGCCACAAAAATTTGGGCTAGGCTTATAAATGCCTTAGGGCAGATAGCCTAGTATAAACCTATAAACCTATGAACCTATTACAGATTGATCTGGTCTTGAGAGAAGAGCAGCTTTTGGCTCAGCTGTGCTCAGGAATATCCTTAGAGTTCACCCAGGTTTCTAGGTAGTTGGAGCCTCTGTCCCAGCTGTTGAGGAATGAATGAAAACTGACATCAGATAAAGATTTTGTGCTCACCGTAATGTTCCATCTGCGTTACCCATTTTCATTCTTCAACTCCCCTCCCACCAACCCCCTAATTTCCAAGTTATGACTTCTGGAAGAGCGAGACCTTATAAGGACAACACTGTTCTTACATTGAGCCCCAGATATTGTTTTCCTTTACCAAGATAATTAGAATAATGTTTCTTGAAATTATGTAAACCAGCAAACAAGATCTGAGGCATGTTAGTAAATAAGGCATTATGGGTAAGGGAGGAGCTCTGGAATTTTGTAGTGGCCATGAGCTAAAATTATGGCAGAGTCAGATCCGACCCCAACTGCTGAAGAATGAAAATGGACAACACAGATGGAATGATGTCCTTCAAGGATGCATCTGCAGTCATAACATATGGGTTGTCCTGCCTCAGACAGCCCTTCGGTCGGCTGGATTCCAAAGTCTGGGTCTGGCCTCGGCTGATGTCGCACTTTCCCCGACGTCAGAACTTCTGGGGTATAAAGGCATCAGCCGACGCCATTTTCCTCAGTCTTTCTTGCCGCGCGGTGCCCGAAGCAGAAGCTGTTCGCAAGTGCCGGTCGGTCAGATCCAGAGATTTCAGCTACCGAAGACTTCGAAAAAAGCTAAGTACCCCGTTGGGGACTCTTGCCTCAGCCGATGTCAGACAAAGTAAATAATTGTTTAACATGTGGGAAACAAATACCTCTTAAGGATTTCCATTCTTACTGCCTTCCTTGCTTAGGCCCAGACCACGACGTATCAGCTTGTTTAGCCTGTGCCTCCTTCAACCGATGGACTCTTAGACGTCGGTCGGAGTTTGCAGAGGAATTTTTTGGAACAGCTTTTGCTTATAAAATGCCGTCGGAGACTCCGACTTCGCATATGGTCAAAAAACGCAAGGAAAAGGACCAACACTCGCGGCCCGCGGTTTCGGCTAACTGGGAAAGGAACCAAGGTATTGGGTGTGCATGACTAGAGAGTGAAAGATAGAGTGGGATGAGGCCAAGTAGATGTTTGGACTACAGTTAGAAGGCAAGGTATTGATCAGTTTAGGCAAAGAGAATAGGGGAATCCTAGGTGAAACACCTGCTGAGACAGAGTTTAGTCAAATGTAAAACAGAAGCTCCTTTTAAAAGGGGAATAATTAGTAGGGTGTAGTACATATTGCATGCTAACTATAAGAATCAATTAAAGGAGGTTAGGAAAGATTGGGAAGAAAGTTGAGTAGTTTACAAGGGAGCAATGGTACAGTTTTTGTATGTGTCCCCACTGTGCAATAAGTCTAGAAAGTTTTGTTTTTTACATGGAAATGTTTGCATAGTTATTTTTGTATCCCATGTGGACTTCAAAGCATTTTTCCTGAGGTAGATGACAAATGTTGCAGGTGTGATGGGCAGGAAAGAAGTAATTGGGAATGTGTTTTAGGGAGTTTGAGTTGGCAAATTTTAAAAAAATTCCGTAGAGTGCTTGTTTACCAGGAAAGTCTGACTTGGAACGAAGCCAGTTTTCAGTGGAGGCCCACAGAGAAATGCTCCAGATATACATCTTAGAAATGTGGGAGGAAACCCACACAAACACAGGGAGGACCATGCAGAGTCCGCACAGAAGGCACTCCGGCCAAGAATCGAACCAGAGAACCTCTTGCTGTAAGGTAACAGTGCTACCGCTGCACCACTGCGCACTCCACTAAGGAGATGATTCTTGAATTTTTAAAGGAAGTGATTCTTTTGAGCTTGAACAGTAATTGCCAAGACACATCGTAAGGCCTTGTTAATTCCTTTGGCTGCCAAAAAAACTGCTAGAAAATGGAAATTGAATATTGTAAAGGAGATTTAAAAAAAAAAACTCGAAGAGGGGGACCTTCAGGACAAGGAAGTGGCAAACACATAGAAATAAATTGAATTTTTGGGAAGAGTGCATGCAGAATAATGTTTAGGAGTAGGAGTGAGGTGTAAGGGATGTCAGGAATTGAGACTTTTATGTAAAGTTGGTTTGAGAGTTTTTTAAATAAAGAAAGCTTGTGTAATGTTTGTAAACTGAAAAAATGTTAACATGGTTTGTGTTTTCTATTAATGCATGCGCCTGTGTCTTAAGTAATATTTTAATAAAGGCGAGTAAAAAAATTATTTCTGAAGTTAAGTATTGGAGTAAGTACTAGTATAGTGACTAGAATAAGTCTACTATGTTTAATAGAATTGCTGTGAAGATTTGAGTTACAAGATCTAATTTGTTTGTACTCCTGCTCTGCTTGTAAAGCTAGTGAACACAATTTGAATTTAAAACAGCATCTTCATGGTCAGCTATTTGCAAGATGTCTTTGTTGGTATCTGTTGCCTTGTCAAAATAAGTGGTCCAGCGCAGCTGTCAGGTTAAACATGTAATCATTTATTTTTATTTGTATTTGTTTACCAGGGTGGAGCACTGATCTCCATAGACCTTTTTCAGACTCAGCCTGGGAGTAGTGTCTGGTAAAGTGATTTTTTTCTTTCAGACAAATAGGCAGATGTCCTTCATGGATGCATTCGGGTCCGCCTCGGCTGATGTCGCACTCCACCCTCTCGCCATCTCTGTTGGTGGGTATAAAAGCATCATCAGCCGACGCCCCCCAGTTTTTCCTTGCCGCTTGCCAAGCAAGCAGAAGCTGTTAAGCAAGCCGCCCGGTCGATCCATCCAGAGATTACTTCTACGAACTACTGGCGACTTCTAAAGCTAAGTACCCCGCCGTTGGACTCTTTCTTTCAGCTGAGCGATGTCAGAAAAAACCTGTTTAAAAGATTTGACCTGTAAAACATACCTCATAAACACTTGTACTGTCTTACTTTGCCCATTGACGCCACGCAGACGCGGCAGTGTGGGCCTGTTTCTAAGTTTCGAAACCGAAACGGCGCTTTTAGTCTGCGTTTTCGGAGTTGCAAGACACATTTTTTTCACTGCGGCGAGCCGGCGTCAGCCGGATCCACTTTCCCAAACTAAACCAAAAGCATAAAGAAAGACCCCGCCTCGGGTCCGGTCGGTTTGCAAAAAAACCAGTGTCTGTGTTCACAGGAGTGTCAACGGTTTCGGGGCAACCCGAAACTGATCTCTACAACTAGTTACCTATTCCTACAACTGAGGCCTGGGCTAAAACTTCCTGAATCGCATCCTCAGAAATTTTACTACACCTCACGGTTGATCGACCAGACACCATCCCTGCAGCATTTCTACAGACCAGCCGCCAGCTGCTTAAGCTCCCAAGCAGGGCGCCAGGTTAAGAGCTTCCAAGAGTGCCTGTTAAACCCCCTTGGCAGAAGATTTAATTTCTTTAATCAGAGGATCAAATTCTCCCCAGATAGGGCCTCAGCCCCCCAGAGAGAGAGACCTAGGCAGCAGCCCCCCTGAGCCAGTGTCCTGATGAATTGAATCTGAAGAAATAACATAACTGACCAGCCAGAGGTTCCTCCTCTGTTCTCCTGTTGTGGTGGATGATGCTTTCAATGATGTGATGTTGCTCCAGATTCTTTTACCCCCCCCCTGCCAAACCACAGATTTTACAGGGTGCCCAGATGCCATCACCCACTTTACAAGGCCCCCACTTGCAGCCCCAGAAACTATATCCAGGGGTCCCAAGGCAGTAGGACCATAGCTAAAACCCTACTCCTTCACTCTGGGAAGCAAGGTCATTATGTATTAGAGATGGTAAATAACATACAACAGGTTAGCAACCATTCCTTAAATGTGGCTATGATGCACTGGAGGTTTATTTAGGATCAGCCAGATGAGGCACACAGTGAAGAAGGCATGCAGCCTAACAGCATATGCATTCCCTCTTTCCCTTGATACACAAGGTACTACTGAAAAGGAAGAAGCGTCCAAGGATATAATCCTGATAGTGGCCAAACCAAGAGACACAACACTGGTACCTCTGAGGAGCATGTCTCGGGAACAATATGTGGGCCAATACCCTGATGTTAACTCAGAACACACACAGCACAATATGCATAATCCAAAAAAAAAAAAAAAGCGTTGCAACTAACTTCATGGAATCACTTTATAGCAGAGTCTCCATCAAGATACATGCATCAGCTATTTCAGCAGAAATACAGCTTTCCACCTGTTTTTTTTCATTTCCTTTGCTCGCAGCAGTTCCTCAGAATCGATTTGAACTTTGTGCTAGAAAAATTGACACTATCTGCTTTTTGAACCAGCAGCAACAGCAGACCTACAACACCACCTGTCATGAAAAAACTTGCTACTGGGCCCACTTCAGCAAGGAGGGTTTCAGAACTACAGGCCACAGGCCAGTGCACTTTCTAATAATCTTCCACCAAGATAGAGTGTGAGAGGGGATCCTACATTTATGCCCACTTTTTTTATGCCCAAGGTACAGAACCAGGTTAAATTACCCAATCCTCCTTCCTTTCCCCTTTCACACAGACCCACAAAACAGGGAAAGAATACTGCATACATGAATGTACAAGCAGCTTACTACGCTTTTGGACAAACAAAAAATAGCAGAAGAAACGACCAACTTTTTGAGCCACAACAAAGGAGAAGGAAAGTGAAATCAAACAGAACAGAGGAAATCAAAAATGGATAAGATTGCATACTCACTCTTACTCCTTCCTTCCATGGAAAACCAATTCCAGAGAACATAAGACCTCATTTAAGGGGGCAGCAGCCACTACCACAACCTTCTTCCGAGGGAGTGGCAACCAAATTATTTTTATGCTACTTGGACCTTGGACTCCCATATACCTTTTTCACCAAGCATTATAATTTGCCTCCATATTCCAGATCCCGGTTGCTGCTGTACTGTCTGCCTAAACACACCATACCATAATCTACTTTTCCCTTTCTCCTAGTTGGCTATCACTCTATTGTATTATCTTGAGTGCAAGTTAGCGAGGATGAATAGTGAATCCTAGTACCTACACTACCCTCTGTAGTACTGTTTGGGGAAGTCGATCAAAGTCTCAATTCCCTCCTCCTTCCCCTCTACACCTCTCCCTCACCCCTACCTGCTAATCTAGCTGTTTTGGGGAGTCTTTTTAGTGTATTTGTTGGGTATATTTTATGGTATGTACGTTATTGTTGTTCCAGTTCGGACATCTACATTTATGGTAGGTACAAAACTGTACTTTGGAGGGTGAGATAATCAAACCTTGCATCACTAGACCATAGGAACCTGCTCCAGTGGTGCAAGGTTCGATTCCCTCAGCCTCTGTTCATAAGCAGGATATGCAGTTCTGTTGTGAATATGCATTTTTTTATAAAGCACTAGTTCCAGTGAGGATGGGAAAGAGTGCTGAGGTCTGCTGGGAGATGCTAGCATCCATATTCTAATAGTTTCTGCCTTTTGTTGTAGAGCACACTACCTGCTGTGTAGTGTTTCTAAGTGTGAGAGCTCCAGGTGTGATTGTAGAGAGGAATAAAGTGGATCAGAAAATATAGTTAGTTGGGAAGGACCAGCAAAAAGACACAAAAATGTTCGAGACAGATGGCACAAATTGACGTCCATTATTAGTTCTTCTGACCATAGCTCTCAACTGTCCAGATTTTCAACTAATTTTTGGTCCGTTTCTAGTAAAATTGTAGTTTTCTGCCAAGTCATTAAGGACTGAAGTCAGAAAATGGCAGACATTTGATTGTCAGAAGTCATATCCTTCATAGGTTCTTAAGTTGGTACTAGGCTGTCGGCCCTAGGGCCTATACAAGCCTAGCCATAACAATTCCCTGGCTATTTCTTCCCACACTATTTATTTCCCTGGACCCCTGTCTAGCAGGGCGACTGACATGATCCGTGGGGTGCATTTCCTTTCTCCCATCCAGTCATCAAAGCTCCTTTTGAAGAGGGCCAAAGAGGTGCTCTGCTTGACATGTATGAGCAGTCTATTCCAAAGTCTGCGGAGTCTCTGGGTCAGGAACCTATCCCTCCAGCATGTTTTGTTTATTGTGATGACAAGGTTTAGATCCCTGGAGCGCATGGCTCTGAGGGAGTGGTATTTCTTTAAGTGTAGCATATCCAACAGCTCTGGGTTTGACATGGCCTTGTATGTTAAGCAGAGATCGCCTCAGAGTAGACGATATGTGACAGAGTTTAGCTGGAGTTTTTTAAGGCGGTCAGCATAGGGCATCTGCTTTAGGCCTGTGATTCTTTTAGTGAGGTATTTCTGTGGCCTTTCCAGTTGTTGCAGATGTCTTGAGTGGTACATACCAAATGGGGCGTTATATTCTATAATGGATCTAATGAGGGATGAGTACAGTGGGATAATGACCTCCTTTTTTCTGGATGAAAAGCCCTTAGTGATGAGGTGTGCCAGATAGAAGGATTTCCTGACTGTTGTGGCGATGTGGTTATTGAAGGTGAGACCACTGTCCACCTGTGTCCCTAAGTCTCTTATCACACTTTCAGTGTTTAGTGTACTGCCACCTATGTGTTAATTCACGGGTACATGTTTTTTCCCAAAGGGGATAACTATACATTTCTTGGCATTGAACTTGAGCCCATGGCTCTGGCACCAAGCATCTGTTTCTGTAAGGCCCTTTTGTAGAGTATCGACATCATTTGGGGATTCAATAATGGCTCCCAGTTTGCAGTCATCTGCGAACTTTGTTAGCCAGAGTCCCCTTAGTGTTGGCCAGTACTTCAGAGAATTAGATGCCAAACAAGAAAGGTCCCAGGACTGAACCCTGAGGTATTCCACTTGTCTGGAGCTGGATTTGGAGTCAGCTACTTTTACAGTGTGGGTTCTGTCAGTAAGCCATTTGGCAACCCATCAAGTGATGTAGGAATTAATGCCCAGCTTAGTAAGTTTATCTATGATTCCAGAGTGGGGGATGGGTGTCAAAGGCCTTGGCGAGGTTCAGATAGGCTGTGTGGACTGCCGTACCCTCGTCCATGTCTCTGGAGACTGATTCAAAGAAGTCAGTCAGGTTCAGGAGACCAGATCGGCCCTTCACAAACCCAAACCGGGTGGGGTCCAGTGTTTTAAGGTTGCCAATGTCTTTGTTTATAAGTTCTATGATAATACGTTCCATTGCCTTGCAGATTAGGCTCGTCAGACTGATGGGGCTGTAGTTCCCGGGATCAAAGGTGGATCCCCCCTTGTAGAGTGGGATAACTGTAGCTGTGTGCCACTCAGTGGGCATGAAGCCCGAGGTGAAGGTATGATTAAGCTTGACACTTAGGTGAGGTGCCAGTTCATTTTGTCCTTCATGTAGTACACAGCCCGGGATGTCATCTGGTCCCATGAATGCTGTATTCTTAGCTTTGGAGAGTGCATTTCTTGCCTGTGTGGCCGTTATTACCGGAATTTGTCAATCTTCCGGTATTGAGATGGGCCATTTAGGGGGTGAGAGGGGGGTGAAGTTGGCACTGAATCGATCTGCCAGGATACTGGCAATATCCTTGGGATCAGTATATTTAATGCCATTCTGTTGTAGCTCAGCAGATCTGAACATTGCTATTTAGATTCTTGACATAGTTATAGAATGCCTTGTGGTTGCCTTTGGAATCTTTGGTAATTTTATTTTCGTAACTAGCTTTGGAGGATTTTATGAGGGATCTCAGCTTCTTACTGAGGCTGGTAAGGGAGTTTTTTGCATCCTGGGATTTTCTTCTTTTCTGCAACAGTTTCTTCCTTTTGTTATAAAGTTTGTTTATGGCAGGGGACCACCAGATTGGCTTCCTTTTTTGGAGGAGAGCATCTTGGTTCTATTTGGGATGGCACGATTCATGCATGAGTGGATGTGTTTGTACAGTGCCTTAGTGTAGGACTCAGCAGTCGAATTTTCAGTTGCCATCTGCATGGCTGTCATGAAGTTTGTAACTTCTGACTTGAGTAGCATGAAGTAAGTTGGCTTTGGAGAAGTTTTTTATGGAGGTTTCCTTACTGGGGGGTGGGGGTGGGATGTGGATGTTAAGGGTGATTAGCTTATGGTCTGACCTGACCAACGAGGGGGTGACCATACGTGTGGAGCATTGATTTCCCATGTTGGTAATGACCAGGTCTAGGATATTGGAGCCTTTGGTGGGACTGTGGATTAGTTAATCCAGGGTATTAGAATTTATGAATTCCAAGAACCGTTGGGCAAAGGTGTTGGTACACGAGTAGTTTTCCCAGTTAATGGCAGGGTAGTTGAAATCACCCAGTATTAGGGTGTTTGGTTGTATATTAATATTTTCCAGTATGTTTAGAAAGGTGTCGTGAGAATCTTGTGGCATGGTGGGGGATCTGTAGCAAGCTACAGTTTGGATTGCAGTCTTACCTAGTGTTAGTTGCTCCTGGAGAATTTCAGACACATTGTGTTGGGCAACTAACCTGGTGGTGTGAATATCCTTGGTGAATATGGACACTCCTCCACCTTTAGTGTTTCGATCCTGGTTTGGTGGCCGAAAAGTGTGGTAAGAGTTGTAGCCTGGTATTGCAGGGGTGCTCTCTGGAGCCTTGAACCAGGTCTCAGTTACTGCACAGATATCGATGTTCTCCATTTTTAAGAGTGCCTCGAGAGAGTGCACTTTGAGGTTTAGACTTCTAGCATTACCTTCAGATTTTGCATGCTTGTACCTGTTACGGTGGTGGTTTTGTCCTTTGACCTTTGCCTAAAAAAAAAAAAATTCAAGCTACTGCAAAACCTGTTCTGTCAGCTTTCTAAGTTTGTAAGAGCAAAATTTAAAGTGTCCCTATTTTGGAGCCTTTGTTTCCCCATTGTTTGTATCTTTGTCCAGATTTCTTGCTCTTAAGAGGTTGAGAGGTATGCTGGTGACCCAAGTCCTGGGTTCACCTGCCAGCTCCCAGATACATTTTTTTATACATTTATTAACCCTGGGATGACTGTCTATGTGGCTTGCACAGATTGCACAGTAGGCAAGGGGAGGTTGGGGTAATGACACCCCCCCCCCCCCGGACTACAAGATGAAGTTTATATTAGTAGCTTATAGCCGTACTCCTCTGAAATATCAGACAAATTTCAGTGCCAGTATGAAGCATTTGGAGTTTGTGCAGTGAAAGACTGGCTGCCCTTTTTCTTGGGATAATAAGGATAGCAAGGGTGGCGGTTATACAACAGGAAAGTGAGTTGTGTGTAATCATGGCAAAAATTGCAGCAGGTCTTGACCTTGTGGCTGCACACTGTTATCCTACATTGAAATTGTTGCTGCTTGTGGGGGAGTAGAAATGTGATGGAAGGTACAGTTTAAGGGGAGAAAATGGCAGCCCGACAGTGTGACTACGATGACGACATCCCTACCACCCAGTCAGAACTTGCTGCTCAAAGGGGTGAGGGGAGAGAAATGTTTAGAGATGTTTTAATTACAAAAAAAATTATGATTTTTGATGTCATTAACCTGTTTGTTTTCTTTCTTCACAGCTCTGATCTTTGGGCCCTTGGATGTATAATATACCAACTAGTAGCTGGATTACCACCTTTCAGAGCAGGGTAAGGAGTTCTTATTTTTAATATATAGCATTTGCATTTAATCAAGGATTTTTGTCACTTATTTCAGATGACAGTATTACATATCCTAACCTGCCCATTAATGCTTCTTTATCCTTATCCAGATATTTGCAAGTTGTCTGATAGATTCATCCTCCTTAACTAACAGAACTGATGTTGCAGGTACACCTCTCAGTAGATAACCAGGCGTGTGAACCCTTCTAAGTTCTTTTACCCGCATGCACCAAGGATGCCTATCTCACTGGATCATCTTTGTTGCATTTTGTTCAAAGAAAAATGGTCACCATTTGTCTTTTGTAGATTGTGTTATATTTGTTGATTTTTGAGAGAACAGCTTTTTTCTACTCTTCTCATTTTTGGTGGTCATCATTCCCACTGCCTCAGTAGCATTTGAGTTATCTGCCAAGGTAACTCTATTTTCAGAAGCTCAGAAACCCCCCCCCCCCCCGTGACAGCTGATTGACTTGAGTATATCCTAAGGGGAAGAAGCTTTTAACTGTCACAGGAAGTCAGTGTTCAGTCTTTCTGCCATCCAAAGAAGGTCCTCTGACTCTTCACAGGATCCATTGCAGATTTTTCTGGAATACTGCTCATATGAGCCCCATTTAGGGACCCTGTTTCTCTAATTTTTAGTAGATTAATTATCTTACTGTTTTAGTTTAGACATATCCTCTGGGTCTTCTACCCTTGCACAGATATAGGAGAACCAAAACTTTTAGGTGCAGTACTACTCCAGGGTACAAGTTGTCCTGCCAGGCATTCCATCCTCTGATATTTTATATAGTAGTGAACTTAAGAAAAACAAAAAGCTTTGTCATACAGCTGATCAGATTATAGCTGTTTATGAAGCTGTTGTGGTTTTACTTGGTTAAGAGTGATGTCCTAACTGAAATCACTGTTGCAGTATTTATCACAGATTGGTTTTTGTCACTGACTTCTGGCCAGGGTACCAAACCTTTGCCGTTCCCAAGGGCATACATCTGATGTATGACCTCAGCTCATGTACATCAGTTGTGTAAGGATGGACGTACGTGCAAGATCCCTTGACTCTCACTGCCAGCCCAAACTCATTGCGCACCATCAGACTGATCCATGTTTGGGCATTGGTGCCATTGCTTCTCTAATAGTTGTTGGATAAGTTCCCCATTTGGGAACCTTCCTTCTCTTATTTTTCAGAGCAGTGGTTTACAGTGGTTTGACTCTAGCTAGGAGAGGTAAGTGCAAGTGCATTAAGCAGATTCTGTTCAAGGACTTGCTCACTAACTGCCTTTTTTTTGTCTTGGCCCAGAACAAGACTACAAATCCTGGTCCATTTGTCAGTCTTTGTACCCATGACCCTCAGATTGAGACTGTTCTCAATTAATACATTTCTTGAAACTCTGGGATTGAAAAGCCTATCTAAGTTTAAGATGGTGGACACTCAGGCTTCTGACATCACCCCCCCAAGAAAAAACTCGAGAGACCTCAAGATGATTTTGCAGTCAAACATACCTGCTGAGGTCGCTCAGGCACCCGTTACCAAGACTCTTTTGGAGGCTGGTATGGCCTCCGAGGCCTTGCAGACTGCAGATACCTCAGACTAGCCATGTCGTCTCAACGAAGCCCACACAGAATCCCTCAGTTCTAATGTCCTTTTCATTCTTCCTCACTTAGGGGTCCATAACCAATCCATGGATCCAACCTGGCCACATTTACCAGACTTCAGATCCAACTCTCAAGCTCCTCCCTGTACCCATAATGCCTAACTCCATCCCTATTGCCTCAGATCTTGTTTGCCTCCATCATGGTTAGACGCAAGTTCCACTCTCGAGCATTAGTAAGAAAGTTTCTAGTTGAAATTATCTTAGTTTCTCTCTACATCGTATGGTTTTTAAATCTTAAAAGTTTCATGTATACCTCCTTCTTAGCTTCACTGGATGGTAGGAATAGCTTTGTTTTTCTACTGTTTTTTTAGTAGTCTTTCATACCATTGGTGGTATTCTGTTTACCTTTTAAGCAGGGTAGTTCTTACAAGTACCATAGTCGGTAAGATTTTCCTTTTTTTCCCCCTTTGTGTGCTCTGCTATAGTATAAAAAAAATTGTACACAGTTCAGATTTTTCCCCATAACCTTTTCCTTACTAACATGTCTGAAAAACTGACAGGTTTTAAAAAAGGCACTTCTTGTGGGCATAAGATCTTGGGTGCCCACAAGGAGTGCGTTTTTTGCCTTGGGCTTGACCATTTAAATGTAGCCTGTACAGTGTGCTCTACTTTCAATCCTAGAGTGTTGGCTGATGGGTGTAATAAATTAATATTAAAAGATTGGCTTCCTGCTACCTCACTTTCTGAGGCTCAAACCCCTTCAAAAACTAGCAGATGAATTTCTTTGGAGCTGAAGAAAAGGTCTCCTCCGAATTCCCCAAGGTCTTCATTGGAGCCTGTGGAAGAAGTAAGAAAAATCATGGATCCAACATGTTCAGGTCCAAAGTCCCTAAACCTACCCTCTGATGCAAAACCATCCTCTGATTCAAAAGGATGTTCTTTGTGTTTCACTGTTGCAGTCATTACACTTGGGTTATCTTGCTGGCAGGCTACCTGCAGTTGGCCTGAATTCCAAAGTCTAGGTCCGGCGTCGGCTGCTGTCGCCTCTTCCCTGACGTCAGTGCGCCAGGGGTATAAAAAATGCAGCCGACGCCATTTTCTTCAGTCTTTTTTGCCGCGCGGTGCCCGAAGCAGAAGCAGTTCGCAAGTGCCGGTCGGCCGACTCCTGAGATTTTCATGTTCGAATTTCAGATCTGAAGTCTTCATTAAAAGCTAAGTATCCCGTTGGGGAAAACTTTTTTCTTGCTCCAGACCGATGTCAGAAAAAGTTAATAATTGTATTTCTTGTGGGAAGCAAATACTTCATAAGAATTTTCATTCTTACTGTATTCCTTGCCTAGGCCCTGACCATGACGTTGCTTGTTGTCGGTTTTGTGCTAGATTTAACCAACGCACTATAAAGTGCCGGTACGATTTTGCATTTCACTATTTTGGCAGAAGATTTAATTACACGATGCCGTCGGATAGCCAACCAACTACTGCAATTCCCAAGAAATGCAAGGAAAAAGAAAAGGACAGGCATCCGAGGTCTAAAACCGATGACAAGGCTTCTTTAAAGCCAGTCGCCGGTTCTCAGTGAGGCGCTTTCGCAGCCCCTGACACCCGCTACTTTGGACCCGCAGGCCGCTATAGACACCCTCGTGGAGTCGCCTAGGCCGCTGGAATTTCAAGGTATTGGACCTTCGGAAACTATTCCCTCAGATGGGTCCGGAGCCGCTGAGCAGGCATTGGCTTCTGTGGGTGTTTTCAGACCTACTCAATTGTACATTAAAGCGACTCCAGCTACAAAGGCAAAAACTAAAGTATCTTTAAAGACAAAGAAACAAGTACAACAGCTCTTCATTTGAGCCTGTGGAAGAAGTAAGAAAAATCATGGATCCAACATGTTCAGGTCCAAAGTCCCTCAACCTACCCTCTGATGCTAAAACCATCCTGTGATTCAAAGGTTTTGACCCCAGTAGTTTTCTCTCCTTCACCAGTGACATCCACACTGAATCCTAAGTCCTTGGATCCGAAGTCTGGTTTGTCTTGTAGGTGCCATTCTCCTGAATATATGGTCAAACCTCTTTCGCCTTCCTTGTCTGAACAATTGTTTCAAACTCCGAAGAAACATTTCAGGCCTCCTTCCACAGTATCGTCTAGTTCCTGTAGAAGTTTATCAGAAGCAGATGTGGATAGGATGATGTGAAAAATTTTCAGAGCTCTGATCCAGATGGGGGTCCTGCCACCTCTGTCCCCTATCAGATCCATGAGTGTGCACTCAAAAATCCATTTTATCTCCTTCTGTGATCCAACTTGTGGTTTAGAAGCTCCAGGTTCTGAGGAAAGTTTAATCCTCCACTCTTGTTTCCCTGACTGGTTGTGTTCCGATACCCTCTAATCAGAAGGGGTCTGTGAGCCAAATTGTCAACGTCAGATCTGGGGGGGTAGGCTCTGCTCCAGTTTTGTTGGATCCATCCCTCCCCCTTGGAGCTTCAGCCCTAGACAGTTCGGATATGATTCTCCCCTCAAAGCTTGGATTTAGGAATGGGCTTGAGCTACCTTGCTTGGAAGCTTTGGCTCTGATGGTGCGGGGTTGGGACTTCCTGTCCCTCAGCAGTCGAGTTGGTGGAAAGGGATTTTTCTTTCCAGGGAGAACAGTCTTCTCATGTTTCGGATCCTACCCTTTTCTCTCATCGGCTCTGAGTTAGTCATACCTATTCAGCCGGGACAGCCAGTTCCAGTAGAGGAACTTCCCTTCTCTTCCAATACCTTTCCAGAACATCCTGTGGAAGAGGTGCCCTGGAAGAGGACATATAAGAGGAGACCCACAGATTATTCCATGGAGTCTCTCACGGAAGACACCAATTTTGATGGAAAGGGATTCCCCAGATTACCACCGGATGACATCTCCTTTGGAGATGTTCTAGAGATCCTGAAGCAGAAAGGTGGTTGGTTGTCTTAAACCCCCTCTCCCAAAGAATCTGTGTTCTTTGTGTCTTTTGTCTGGCCCATCTACGTCTTTGGTACCCCTCCCTGGTGAATGAACTTATTGATCTGGTTTCTTGACAGGCATGGAAGGAGCCGAATGCTGTCAACCTCATCCCCAAGTTCCCTGACAAGTTTTTGGCCCCACCTGCAGACTGACCCAATGGAACAAAGGAGTCCCAGTTGATGATGTGGTGGTGGCAGTAGCCACTAAGAAAGAGCTAGCAGAACAGAGGTCTTCTGTCCAGCCGCCTAACATGGAGTCCAGAGCATTGGACAGATTTGGAAAACAAGTGCTTGCCTTAGCTACTTTAGCTGTTAGGCTGCTTAATTATCTGGCACACTTTACTAGGCTTCAGAGAGATTTGACTAAAGAGCTATCAGATCCTCTGAATCTATGTCTGCTGAGGATTTCAAAAGGGCTTCCTCTCAACTGGCCACTCTTTTCTCTGTTTCAAAGGGTTCGATAAGGTTAATCTCACACACAGCTGAAGGGACCTCATGAGCAGCCGGTTCAGACATCGCCATAAGGAGACACCCCTGGATGTGGCTATGCGACTTTGAGAAGCCCTTTAAGATATCCTTTGTTAATATCCCATTTGATGGCATTTACTTGTTTTGGATCATCAATAAAAGATATGCTTACCCGCAGCGTACAAGAAGGAAAGAACCTGTCTGCCATGGGGGATCAAGTTTTTGTAAGCCTCAACAGACCTGCTCTAGGAACCAGAGTTGTGGTAAAAAAAATGTAGTTCCGTAAATCTCTGGGACCTTTCCAGGATTCACATGAGGACAATTCCTCCAGAGGCAGAGGGGGAAAGTTTAATGGTAGACATCGCCCTAGAGGCAGAGGAGGGCCCGCACAACCAGGGCTTTGGAGATTTATTTTTTAGAGGGATCCTATCAGTGCTGCTGAAGTGCTGCCCAACTGTTCAACTCTGGAGACAGTCGGGGATCAGTTCTCTTTGGACCTAGACGCCTGGACAAACATCACAAGAGATTTATGGGTGCTAAGAATAATATCCAGAGGTTATCTCATACTATTTTCTCATCTTCCTTATTGTAAAAGGAAGAACCTTACTGACATTCCACCCAGTCAGAGGAAGGCCCTAGCAGAAGAAACCAAAAACATGCTAGAAAAGACTCCTTCAGAAGGTCTCACCCTACCAGATAGGATTCAGAACTTATTCACGCTTCTTTTTAGTGCCAAAGAAAATGGGATCTCAGACCCATTTTGGACCTAAGCAGATTGATCCATTATGTAAAGAAGGCAGAGTTCCAGATGGTCATGATTCAGTTCCATCCTGCCTTTTCTGCACAAGGATGATTGGATGTGCTCTGTAGATATTCAGGTTGCGTACTGTTATATCAAAATAGGCAGATGATCCAGAAGGCATCTCTGCTTTCAGCTGTGAGCCAGTCATTACCAGTTCAGAGCTCTGCCCTTTAGACTCGCAACAGCCCCCAGGGTTTTACCAAATGCATGGCAGTAGTCGCAGCTCACTTGAGACTGAAGGGATTCCAGGTATTTCCATATCTAGACAACTAGCTCCTAACCACTCCATCCAGGGATCAACTTCAGCATGTCAGGGACTGTTTGCTGCAGATTTGCAACACTTTATGTTGCAATAAACCTTGCCAAATCAAAACTTGCACCAGTTCAGAGCCTGGAATTCATCGGGACAGTTTTGAACACAACACAAATAGCATCTTCACCTCTTTACTGCATTACTTCTGTCAGAAACCAGGTTCAGGCTATAATTTCCCATTCTTCTCCTTCCTGCAGGGTTAGTGCTTCAAGCACTTGAGTCTATGTCAGCTGCCATACTTCTACTCCCTCTTGCAAGCTTCTTTATGCAGGTCCTCCAATGGATTCTAGCTATGCAGCAGTCCATTCTCTATCATCCCCTGTCCTTTCAAGTAAAACTCACCCCAGTTTGCAAACACTACATTCACTTGTGGATACAGTTGAAAGATCTTTTTCTGCGCAAACCCTTTGTTGTATCGAACCCAATGGCCCCAGTGACTATGGACGCTTAAGTGGTGGGGGGGGGGGGGGTTCTTGGAAAAAAAATATCCAAGGCATGTGTCCTCCCAACAGACCAAGTAGCATATCAATGTTCTAGAAATGAGAACAGTCCTTTTAGCATTGCAGGCATTTCAGTATGCTGTTCTCTTGGGGGGACTATTGCTTTTCAGACGAACAACATGTCTGTAGTCTGGTACATCCACAAGCATGGAGGAACTCTATCTTAGCCCTCTTTGCAGAGAGGTCATGAGGGTTTGGGAATGGGATATCTCATCAGACCACTTTCTAATTCTGATGCATGTCCCAGAGAAAACCAACATGCTTACAGACAAACTAAGCAGATCCGTTCTGATGCCTCATAAGTGGTCTGTCAGTCTGTATCCAATATGATCTTCAGATGTTGAGGCCACACTTGCTGCAGCCTATTTGCCACCCCTCTCAACAGTAAGTGCAGCAGCTGATTTGCTGTGATTCTCCCTCATGGGGAGTCACGGAGAGGTGCTGTTCCTCATGCCTGGCCCTCGGGTCTTCTTTATGCTTATCCTCTAAAATATCTATCCTCTAATTCCAAAGTTTTTGCAGATAACAAGCAGGTTGAAGAGCTCAGTAATCCTCATTGGCCCCCTTCTGGCTCTAGCAAGTTTGGTTCTCCTTTCTGTGGTTTCATCTTCATTATCCTCCATGGATACTGGAGACTACTCTGGATTTCCTCTCACCCATCAGGTATACAACACCCTGATATTCAGACTCTCAAGCTGACTGCATGGTTTTTCCACTTCCAGTAATAGACAGGCCAGGCTCTCTTCCCTTGTCTGTGACATTGTTTTGGTTTCTCAAAAATATGCTACCAAAAAAGTCTGTAAAGTTAATGGAAAAGATTATCTATTTGGGCGTCGAGAGAGAGTGGTCCTTTTTCTGCACCATTTTCTGCTATTCATTTTTTTTTAACAAAGATGGATCTAGTTTCTCTACAGTTGAACTTCAGTTGGCAGCAGTTTCAAGTTTCCACACAGGGAATAAATTCCTCTAGTTTGTGTAAAGCTTGTTTGAAAACTTTTTTCTTCTAAGACCTGCAATAAGGGATCCTTCCCTACTTTGGGATCTTACTGTGGTACTTCAAGTTTTAACACAAAAACCCTTTGAACCGTTAGATGAATCTGATCTAAAATTTCTGTCTTGGAAAGACTGTTTTCTTGGTAGCTGTAACTTTCTCAGAAAGAATATTTTAACTCCAGGCTCTTTCAGCAAAAACCCCCTTGCATTGTTTTTCATAAAGATAGGGTTTCCCTTTTTTTTTCTGTTGCAGCTTATGTTGTATGAGAGGACTACAGTACAATATGTATATATTCATGACGTACCTGTTTCACTGTGTACTTATTTTATCTTGATTGTATTGTCATGCCATATTGTTTTGTTGTCTTTTTTTGTAAAATTCAGTAAAAAGTTATTTGAAAAAAAAAAAAGATAGGGTTTCCCTGCAGATAAACCCTTCTTTTTACCTAAAGTGATTTCCGAAAATATCATTACCAGTTTTTTTCAAAGTTTTTTGCAGTAAAGGAGAGTCCATGCTACACTTCCTTGATGTGTACAGACAATTATGTTTTTACCTTCAAAGGACAAAACAGTTTAGAAAGTCAGATCAGCTTTTTGTATCCTTCTCTCCAAACCGCCTAGGTCAACCAGTTCCTAAAGTTACCCTAGCTAAATTGGATTATAGACTGTATCTCATGGATATATGCTCAGAGGTATGGCATTACCAAAAATCTCTGAGTTCATTCAGCTAGATCCATGGCTACTTCATCTGCCTTTTGGTCAAGAACATCTGTTGATGACATTTGTGCAGCAGCTACATGGACCAAGCCTCACACATTTGTTTCATATTACAAACTGGACATCATATCTAGAAGTAGAGCCTCTTTTGGTTTGGCAGTACTCATAGCTGGTGACTCTGTCCCATAAGTGAGGAAGACTAAGACCTGTAGTACTTTTCTTTTGTGACCCAGCTATCTCAAGCCACACCACAGTCAAGCCTTGAATTCTTCTTCTGAAGAGGATCCAGAACCAGATTCTGATCATTCTGTTGATTACTCTTTGCAACTCCTGTCTCCTGAGCAAGTCTCCTCTGATGAGGGGGTTTCCTTTTAGACTGACTCCTTTGGAAGAAGCTTCCTTTGGGGAAACTGGTCAGAGCATGATGAAACATTTTAAGTGGCAGTCAAGACAAATTTGAGGTACAAAAGGGAGACTACAGCCTTTTGGCGATGTGTACTCTGACTCCTCCAGTCCTCAGAGCTTATATAGATGCCTTTCATTCTTCTTCCTTAACACCTGAGTCTGTCACGTACTGCTAAAAGAGCTGACAGGTTTTATAAGATTCCTGTATAAAAATACCATAGCTGGCCCTGGACCAGTCTTGTCTCCTTGGATAAGCCATCCAAGCTGCTTCCCACTGCTATTCCCCTTTCCTCAGATAAGGACAGAAGAGCCACAGATAGGTAGGGTGAGAAAGTTTACATCTCTTCTACTTCAGCATTTAGAGCTATTAATTGCCAAACACAGATCACTAAATACCTGCTTTCTGTGCTACAGTCTCCACATAAGGTCATGTCAGAACTGCAGACAGCAGACTAAACAGCAAATGCAGTGTCTTCTTTCTCAAGCCACACAAATAGGCAAACACAGCATCAAATATAGTTATGTAGTGGACACCATCTCTAGGGCTGCTGCTACTGGCTCAGTTAACTTCAAATCAAAGCTCTTGGATTCACCTTGGGACGATGACCTTTTGTTTGCGCCACAAGCTACCAGTCTTTTCAGAACTCTGCAAGACCAAGGCAAGATTGTTAGACTGTAGGCAGATTCTCCTTTCTACAGTCCATAGAATACCATAGGTACTATCCATCTGAGTTCACTTCCTTTGATAAGAAGGATCATAGGCTCTCTCACAAACATAGAGAAATGCCTAGGAGAAGATTTGCTGACAAACCACAGAGGGATTCTTCAGGGAGGCCTCCCTTTGAGAGCAAATGACTATCCTCCTGTCCAGTCATCCCCTCCCTTCATCCCTCCACCTCCTTATCAAAAAATCTCTACCTTTCTCTTCAGTTCTGGGAGGTGGTAGCTACAGACACATGGGTTCTGACCATTATCAGTGGCCACACAGTGTCTTCAGAAAGCATTCTGTCTCTAAAAGGGATTCCCAGTCCTGTGCCCAACCAGCTTATGTTGATCAGTCCCATTATTCAGGACTTGCTAGCACCACAGCATCATAGCATTGCCATCATCCTTCATGGGAAAAGGTTTTTATTGCAGAATTTTTCTTTTTCCAAGGAAGGAAGGGCAGTGGACACCTATTCTGGACCTCTCCCTGCTAAACACTTTTCTGAAACTACCTACTTTCAGAACGCTTTCTTTACACATCTTGCTGCCCTTTATTTTTCCTCAGGCATTTCTAGTGTCCCTAGATATCAACGATGCCTATCTTCACATCCCCATCTGTCTTGCTGGAAATTCTTCAAGTTCTTTTCTGGTTGTTCTCATTTTCAGTTTACTGCTTTGCCCTTTGGTCTTTCTACAGATCCAAGAGTTTTTACTAACTGTGTAGCACCTACGGTAGCCTTCTGCCACAGTCAGAGAATTCAGATTTCCCCTATCTAGATTGATTCAGGCAGGCCCTGTCCACAGACACTCAGCATGAGCACTTAAATTTCAGGGTACGGTCGTTACCCAATCTGGGATTTACCATCAGTTTCAAGAAGTCTCATCTCAATTCCACTCAAGACTTAATCTTCATGGTTTGTAGACTAAACACAAGCATAATGCAGGCTTGTCCTCCTCAGTAAAAAGTCCAAAGCCTGGTAATTTTTTTTTAAATCTTATCCTCATTGACTTGTGCTTAAACTGCAAGGGAAGTCCTCAGGACTCTGGTTTCATGATTACATCCATCCCAATGACCCCCACTGGCCAGACTGCATGTGAAGAAAATTTAGTAGTGTCAGAAATCATGGGGCCCAACAGTTGCATCCCTTGGACATCTTGACCCCTCTGTTGCCCTGCATCAAGGAGGAGTTTTTCTGGTGGGAGAAACGGGCGTCTCTCAACTTGGGCCTTCATTCACCCTGCCCATCACAACTAAGTTCTCTACACTGATGCCTCAATCCAGGCATGGGGGACCTGGACAGGTTCCCACAAAATACAAGGAAGATTACCACCCTCTGTTTGGAAGGAGCACATCAACCTGAAAGAAATGAGGGCTGTTCTGCAGGCAGACCTCTTTCTATCTCCAGAATATCACCATCTCCCTCTGTTGTGCACCAGGACCCCATCTCCTCTGACTTGGAAGACAGATGCCTTTTCCTTTCAGCGGACAGGGAAGTTCCTGTCTGCTTACTCTCCACTACCACTTATTCAAAGCGTCTTCCTAAAAATCCAAAAAGATGCTCCAAAATTGCTGCTCCTGGCCCCTTTCTGGCCAAGACAGCATTGGTTTCCCACTCTATTTGACCTATCAAAGGGAAGCTACTGGAAAATTCCAGTACAACCAGACCTAATTACCAAACAGAAGGATTGGCTTCTACATCCCAACCTAGCCTCTCTCAATCTCACTCTGTGGATAACTGTGTTCTGATCCTTAAAAGCCACTTATTTTCAGAGGAGAGTGATGCAGATTTTACAGGAGGCTGGGAAACCAAACAACACAGCCAATTGGAAAAGATTGTCCTTTTGGTGTCACAAGCACAGACTGGAACTGCTCTTATCTGAAATACCCTCTATGCTTCAGTATCTCTGTGAGCTTTTGCAATCCATGTTGACTTCCTCATCTATTAAAGCACATTTGTCAGCCACCGGTTCTTGTTTATCTCTAGGCCCTCCTCTCACATCCAGAACAGAGATAGATTAAAGCTCTTCTTGAAAGGAGTCTTGCATCTTAGGCCTCCAATGAAACAAGTTACCTCACCATGGGATCTTAATTTTGTTCTGTAAAAAATCACTCTACCCCCCTTGAACCAGCCACATCAGCTATCTTAAAATTCTCCATATGTAAGACTGTCCTCTTCCTGGCTCTAACCTCGACTCATGTGGTGTTTTATCTCTAGGCACCCATGGTTACTCCTGTTTTCCTTATTTTCCACAAAGATAGGGTAAAACTTATGACAAGTCCTCCTTTCTTGCCCAAGGTTCTGAATGAGCTGTCCCTCAATCAAGCCATTGACCTGTTTACTTTCCTAATCTTCAGAATAGGAGTGAAAGAATCTTGTATTCCATAAACATTCACAGGCAACTGAGGTTTCATTTGGACAACACTAAGACCATCTGAAAAACTGACCGCAACTATTTTTTTTCTTTCATGGATGCCAAGCTGAGCCAACCACTGTTAAAGTATTGCATCCTGGATGTCAAAGGCTTGCTCTCTCTGATGCTGACAACATGGGAAATCCCTGTCTTCCTGCCCTAAACCACATTTCACATGGGTAGTTGCCTTTTATGGTGCTTTCCACAAATGGGTTGATGCCGGTTCCATCTTGGATGCGGCCACTTGGACCGCTGTACACGCTTTCACCAAGCACTACAGGATTGATGCCACCTCCAGGTCTAGGATGGCCTTTGCCAGATCAGTGTTCTCTGGTTTTCTGGACAGTTCCCCTTCTTTATTCTAGCCAGCCACACCATTTTCTTTTTTCTATTTCCAGCTCTCGGAGTCATCCGTCTGTGATTTCAGTTAGGTTTTAGTACAGTCGTGTAAGAACTTATTATGGTAGATGTACTACTAATCACTGTTGCGTTATTCCTTTCCTCCCTTCTTCCCCTCTATTGTCTTGCTTTTGCATCTCTCACACACACACACACACACACACACACACACACACACACACACAGTTTCCTATTTGTTCAAATTGTACTCCTCCTAGCTGACCAGTTTACTCTCTGTTGTCTTCAGTCTGCTGGCTTGGAGATAGTCTGAGTATCTCGTACTTGCAGCTGTCAGTATACCCGAGTCCACATGAGCCAAGGTCATAAGTCGGACATACACCCTTGGGAGGGTAAAACTTTGGTACCCTGGCTGGTTGTCAGTGACAAAAATCCATCTGTAAGGAGTACTTACAGTGATCAGTAGGACATCTACTGTTATGATAAGTTCTTACACAACTGTACTTTATGCAGACAGCTAAGTGTTCATCGTGTTTCACTGTTGCAGTCATTACTCTTGGGTTATCCTGCTGGCAGGCTACCCGCAGTCCGCCAGAATTCCAAAGTCTAGGTCCGGCGTCGGTTGCTGTCGCCTCTTCCCTGACGTCAGTGCGCCAGGGGTATAAAAGATGCAGCCGACGCCATTTTCTTTAGTCTTTCTTTCTGCGCATTGCCCTAAGCAAAAGCAGTTCGCACGTGCCTGTCGACCGACTACGGAGATATTCACAGACGAATTTCAGATCCGAAGTCTTCATTAAAGCTAAGTACCCCGTTGGGGAAACATTTTCTTGCTCCAGACCGATGTCAGAAAAAGTTAACAACTGTATTTCATGTGGGAAGCAAATACCTCATAAGGATTATCATTCTTACTCTATTCCTTGCCTAGGCCCTGATCATAATGTTGCTAGCTGTCGGTTTTGTGCTAGATTCAACAAACGCACTATTAAGCGTTGGTTTGATTTTGCTTATCATTACTTTGGCCGAAAATTCAATTACATAATGCCGTCAGAACAGCCAACGACCGGAGTTTCTAAAAAACGCGAGGAAAAAGAGAAGGACAGGCATCTGAGATCCAAAACAGATGAGTCTTCCGCTAAGCCAGTCGCCATTTCACCGGTTTTCAGTGAGGTGCTTTTGCAGCCCCTGACACCCTCTAGCTCAGAGCCACAGGCCGCTGATGACTCCCATGTGGAGCCAGCTAGGCCTCTGGATACTCAAGCTACTGGTCACTCGGAAATCATTCCCTCAGATGGGTCCGGAGCCGCTGAGCAGGCATTGGCTTCTGAGGGTGTTTTCAGACCTACACAGCTATATGTAAAGCCTACTTCAGCTTCAAAATCAAAGACTACAGCAGCTTTAAAGACAAAGAAACAAGTACAGCATTCTCCAGGACAGACTTCCATGCCTAAGAAACAGATGTTCAAAATGGCCGAAGACCTTATTACCTTGATCAGGGGTTCCCATCCCCCTCCTGGCAAGAGGCCTAGGCAAGAGACAGACTCTGACTCTTCAGATCAGGTTTCCATTTCTTCTGACTCCTCTTCTGTACAGGAATACTCTCTTCCTCCCTATGAGGATTCTGATGCTGAAGAATCCATTCCTTCAGCCTCTCCTCCTGAGGATTATTCTTTTGGGGAAACTCTGCATACCATGAGGGAGCACGTCCACTGGGAGAGCCAAGATTACTCAGAAACAAAGAAAAGGCTTAGAGATTTTCTTTTACTTCCCCAGCACAGGCCTCTTGCTATTCCCCCTGTGCTAGACATTGTAGATGATGTATTTTCAGAGTCCGGCCTTTCTCCAGACTCCTTACCTCCAGCTCCTGTTAAACCAGATAGATACTACAGGGTTCCTGATTCACATAAATTTCTTTATAAAAACCCTGCTGCTGACCCAGAAACTATTTCTCAGGGTCCCAAGGGGGGTTAAGGCCACTACTGCAAAAAACCCTGTCCCTTCTGACAGGGATAATGTCACTTTTAAAACAGAAAATGTTGACTAATTCTGATTGTACAGAAAATAAGGAAATACAGGATGTTCTTCGTCTCACATTGCTGCAGTCATAACCTGTGGGTAGTCCGCTGTCCTCTGTCGGCCCGAATACCAAAGAGTTAGGCTGGCGTCGGTCATGGTCGCCCGGAGCTGACGTCAGTACGTAGTAGTACTTAAGCGCATGACCGCCATATCCTTAGTCTTTCTTGCCGCGTGGTCCGAAGCAGCGTTTGCAAGTGCCGTTCGGCGTTCTGAAATTTTCAATTTCGAGTTTCAGACCGAAGACCAAGTTGGGCTAAGTACCCCGTTGGGGAAAATTTTTGTCTCTTCTTGCTTCAGTTAATCCGGATGTCAGAGAAAGTTAATAATTGTATTTCTTGTGGGAAACAGATACCTCATAGGGACTACCATTCTCTCTCTATTCCTTGCTTGGGGCCTGAGCACGACGTAGTCGGGTGTCGCTTTTGCGCTAGATTTAATAAACGCACCATTAAACGTAGATTAGACTGTGCTAGGCTTGTTTTCGGTAAGCGGTGTAACTACAACATGCCGTCGGATCCTCCGACGCCCGCTACCGCAAAAAAGCGAAAAGATAAATCTTTAAGGTCTAAACCGGATGAGTCGTCCGTTGCGGACGCCGGTTCTATGGAAACCACGGTTGAATCTGTGGATCCAGCCGAGGTCTCTGCTGAATCCCAGGGGGAACCTTTACTTTTGCAGGAGTTGGCCTCTCAGGAGTTAGGCCAGGCCGAGGGTGCTTCTCAAGTATCTGTAATTCCATCCTTACAAAAAGTTATTAGGCCTTCTACCTCAGTGACTAAAGGCCCTGCTAAGGCTAAACCTGGTCTTTCTGGTACGGGCCATAGCCCTAGTTCTTCGGGTTCTGTTCCTAAAAAACATATGTTGAAAATGGCAGAGGATCTGATTACTTTGATTAGGGGTTCTATGCCCCCTCCTGAGACGAGGCCTAGGGCGGAGACAGATTTAGAGGGAATGGAGCATTCTTCAGATTACTCGTGAGTCCTCAGCTGAGGATATTCAGGATTTCCCGAAAATAAGGAAATACAGGATTTATTGCATGCAACTGAACAAGAGGGAAAGCATACATTGCAATGTGATTTTGATTCTCTGGAGGCCTCCTGCAGGGCCGCAGTTACGGGTTCTGTCATTAGGAGGCATGCTTGGTTAAAGGAACAAAATCTGCCTGATCATGTTAAAGCAAAATTATTAGATGCTCCATTACAGCATGATACTCTATTTGGTTTTAAAGCAGAGGAGGTTTTGAAGAAAATGGAGGACAAAGCGAAATCTATGCAAACAGTAAAGGATTTCTTACAGGTTCAGCCACCAAAATTTAGCAGGAACTGGCCTACAAAGAATTGGTCCTTTCCAGTGTCAGACAGGCCACAGAGAGGCAGATACAGACGCGCCCCAGAGGCAGATCCCAGCCCCAGGGCTCATACAGGCCTAAACAGTGGGGTGCTTCTACCTCCAAAAGTGGAGAAGACAAAGCACAGCCATACAGGCAACAGTCCCCAATGACTTGCCTCTGCCAGCATCAAGCACTTATCTTCTTGCAGCCCCCTTACGGGGAAAACTAGCACTTTTTTCTCAAAATTGGCACATGATCACCCAGGACAAATGGGTATTGAATATAGTGTCCCAGGGCTACAGGTTCCACTTTCACACCCTGCCAAAGGCAAAAGGTATGCCAAACCTGCCACACAATCGATGGGCAGAGGCACAAAAACAAGTTTAGTCCCTTATGCAAATGAAGGGCCATTCAGCAAGTACCACAGCAAGAGCAGGGCCAAGGATTTTACTCAAGATTTTTCTTGGTCCCCAGAAAGGACAAAGCCTGGAGACCAGTACTGGACCTGTCTTTTCTAAACACATTTCTGGACGTTCCAAAATTCAAAATGTTAACTCGGCAGCAGCTTCGGCCCATGCTCGGCAAGAAGGCTTGGCTTGTAACTTTGGACCTAAGAGAGGCATACCTGCATATACCAGTCAGACAATCCTGCAGATGATCCCTCAGATTCATAGCTGGCTCAATGCACTACCAATTATCTGCACTGCCCTTTGGCTTATCTACTGCGCCCAGGGTCTTCACAAAATGCCTGGCACCAGTAATTGCATTTTGCAGAGAAAGAGGAATTCAAATTTATCCTTACTTGGACGACTGCCTTATACAAGCGGAGAACAAGGTCACTCTACTAAAGCATCTGACGTTCGTAAAAAGAGTATTAATTTGCCTGGGGTACACAGTAAACGAAAAGAAATCAAAACTAGTACCCTCTCAAGAGGTAATATTCCTGGGTGCATGCTTAAATACAACTGCCCAGGTGGCTTATCTCACGCCACACAAACAAAGGCAACTAACTTCTTCAAAATGTTGGCAACAAAGACCCAGTTATCTGAAAGAAAAATTCTGCAGGCTTTGGGCTTCATGGCATCCGGCATTCGGCTAATTCCATATGCCAGACTGCATTTGAGGAAAATTCAATGGTACCCAAAAAGTGTCTGGACTCAACATTGTCAAAGCCTGGAAGCATTAATTATCCTCAATTCCTTGCCTGCAACAGGAGATTCGATGATGGGCTCATGCCTGTCACCTCAACAAGGGACAGTCATTCACTCTACCCACAGCTAGGCAGTCAATAACAACAGATGCATCAGATTATGCCTGGGGAGCACACATGACAGGAAAATGCATTCAGGGCACATGGTCCACAAGCCAAATGCATCTACATATCAATCAAAAAGAGATGCTAGCTGTTCAGAATGCCCTGACAGCTTTCAAGGATCTACTCCATCCAAGACAACTACTGATAAGGACGGACAATACTACAGTCATGTGGTACATAAACAAGCAGGGAGGCACACATTCCTACCCCCTCTGCAGACAAGCCATGACTTTGTGGAACACAGCATTGACTTACCAAATACACCTGCAAGCACAATTCATGCCAGGAAAGAACAATACTCTGGCAGACTAAGCAGAAACCTTACGGATCCCCACGAGTGGAAACTGGATACACAAGTCTTCAGCATGATAACAAAGGAATGGGGATGCCCAGACATAGATCTATTTGCTTCCCCTCACAACTGCCAACTACAGAAATTCTGCACAAGGACTTAACACAAGCAAGCATGGAAAGTGGATGTTCTGTCACTCAGCTGGAAAAGTTTAACAGTATATGCCTTTCCTCCTCTGCCTCCCCTCCCCAAGGTACTCCTAAAGGTCAGACAAGAGAAGCTAAGAATGATTGTTTGCCCCAGACTGGCCACGCCAGCACTGGTACCCAATCCTAAAAAGCTTGTCTCAAGGCCCAGCCTGGACATTGCCTCTAATTCCTCACTTACTGACCCAGCGAAACAGTCAGATTCTGCACAGCCAACTTAGGACCCTAACTCTGGCAGCATGGTGGGTAATGTAACCATTCAAAGCACACCTCTCTCTAAAGCAGTGATGGATGTTATTTTGGAGGCCAGGAGGCCCAGTACCAGAAAATCCTATGTGGAAAAATGGAAAAGATTCTGTGCTTGGAACCAGGCACAAGGAATTGACACATCTGTACCAAATATTCCTCAGATTTTACAATACCTAACTGAGATGCTGGACAAAGGCCTATCCTTTTTATCAATTAGAATTCATGCCTCTGGCATTTCAGCTCATTACATTACGGAACCTCCTATTTTTTCCCATCCTTTGCTAAGGCAGTACATCAGAGGGGCCAAAAACATAAGACCTCCAAGGAGAGCCTCAATACCTGCATGGGACCTCAGTTATGTCTTGGAAAAACTCGCACTGCCGCCTTTTGAGCCATCCAATACAGCTGATATAAAATTTTTATCTTGGAAAACAGCTCTGCTCCTAGCAATAACCTCTGCAAAATGAGTTTCAGTGTTACAGGCACTCATGGCTGTGGAACCTTTCATCATTTTCCATCCAGACAGAGTTTCTCTGAGGACGAACCCAACATTTATGCCTAAGGTAGTGTCCATTGTGGCCCTTAACCAAACCATTCATTTGCCTACCTTTCATCCAAACCCACAGAATAAGGGTGAGAGACTTCTGCATTCCTTGGACATACACAGACAACTACGCTTCTACTTGGACAGAACTAAAGCTTTCAGAAAAACTGAGCAACTTTTAGTGGCATGTGCTGCAGGATCTCAAGGAAAGCCTATCTCAAAACAAATTATTTCAAAATGGACAGGCCACTGCATTCGATTCTGCTACTCACAACATGGCAAATCAGTGCCCAAGGGCATTAGGCCTCATTCTACCAGGGCAGCAGCCACTTTAGCAGCCTTTCTTAGAGTACCACCAACCAAAGACATTTTAGAGGCTGCAACTTGGAGTTCAGTGCACACTTGTACAAAGCACTACCATTTACCTCTCTACTCTAAATCTAGAGCAGGCGTCGCCACTGCAGTTCTGCAAGGCCTTATAGCCTCTCCTAATCTTATTTAGGCCCAGCCACCCAGCCTTAGCTTTGGGATTCAACCCAAGAGTAATGACTGCAACAGTGAAACATGATGAACATAGTACAGTTGTATACCTACCATAAATGTTGATGTTCGAGTGTATTCACTGTTGCAGTCCAGGTTACCCACCCTCCCATCCCCCTTTTCTTTGCTGGGATTTACCTATACTTCTCTATCTTATACAACCTATGTGGTGTATTTGCTTGTAGATAAAGGAAATGTTTATTTTACTGCATGCATAATTATTAGCATAATATTTTTAGCCTACCATTTTGGGGGCACCTGACATCTGTGGCAAGAAAAACTGAAGAAAATGGAGTCTGCTGCATCTTTTATACCCCTGGCGCACTGACGTCAGGGAAGAGGCGACAGCAACCGACGCCGGACCTAGGCTTTGGAATTCTGGCCGACTGCGGGTAGCCTACCAGCAAGATAGCCCAAGAGTAATGACTGCAACAATGAATACACTCGAACATCTACATTTATGGTAGGTACACGACTGTACTTTCTGGTGCCCCCCCCCATACATGGCTCTAGTGCTAGTTTAACTACAGATCTTTCTACTGTTTCGGAGAATGATGAGGACAATGGTGATTTCCTAGCTGACACTGAGTTCAGTTACTCTAATTATTTGGAAGATGAACCTGAGCATAAGTCCAATCAAGTGTTCAATTTTCCTCAGATGATCACTAGATTTAGCAATGTTTTTGTTTGAGAGTTGTCTGGAACTTCTCCAGAGCTAGAAAAAGGTGTATGATCTTAGAGAACAAGATGCCCAATTTTGTGGATATCTCTCCTCCCCCCTTTGACTTTGGAAGATGTTTATAAAGCTGCCTGCAGGACACCAGTATCTATTCCAGCAGTACCTAAGAATGCTCAGAGAAAATATAAGGTCTCTCTCTCTCTCTCTCTCTCTCTCTCACTAGACTTCTGAACCAGCTGTAGTCTCCCCAGCTGCCTGCTCAAATAGAAAGTCCCTGGGTTCATCTAATCCAACACCCACTGATGAAGCGGGGACATGGAAAGATTTTCAGGACAAAAGGATGTCTATTTTTGGTAATATAGCCTTTAGAATGATAAATTCACACACATAGTCTTGATTTATTTTACAGTATATCTACAGTTCAGATGATTTTTCTGCATCCTTGCATGCAGAGCAAAAGTCTTTTGAGCGAAATTCTTTCTAATTTGAGTCAGGTTTTGAAATGTACTTTGAGAGGTGTGCTTGAATGTGCAAGTACAGTCTTGTGGAATGCTGCTTCTAAGACTGTATGCTTGGTTATGTAAAATCAGAACTTTTCTTATTTAAAAAACAAAACTTTAAATGCACCTTTCAGTTCTGATTTCATGTTTCTTTCCTCTGTTTCACAGGTTCTCAGATAGTGGAATGATAGAGGCAAATTAATGCATGGAGTATCTAGGATGTTTAATGTACCCAAGTTCTCCCCAAACAAGATGCCTTCCTTCAAAGGGCAGCATAAACTAAAATCCCAGCCAAACAAAAGTCAAGGATCCAAAAGGAAATGGCAGGAGGATAATTCTGTGAAACCAATCAAGAGGCGTTCCTTTGTGAAAAAGGATCAACCCTCTGCAAAGTAATGACTATGCCAAATCAGAGTACCCCAACACCCCCTGCCTTTCCTTTTCTTCCTACATCCCCCAGGCTCTCTCTTAACCATGCAGCCTGGCCACAGATGCTCTCAAACAAATGCATTCTGAGAATATTTGAGTGGATACACCTGGTAGTGGATAAAAAAATCCTCCCCCTTTAGGGGGAATCCCCCACATCCACCACACCAGACAGAGCTGTTTCCTCTGGTTTTCCATTACACGAAAGAAGCAGGGGTCATAGAACCAGTGCCCAA
This sequence comes from Protopterus annectens, assembly GCF_019279795.1. Classification (NCBI taxonomy): domain Eukaryota; kingdom Metazoa; phylum Chordata; order Ceratodontiformes; family Protopteridae; genus Protopterus; species Protopterus annectens. Next base: position 425,440,315 of record NC_056746.1, read on the forward strand.
GCTAAACAAATGTGTGATTATCAAAAAAGGAGCACTCCTGGAGACTTTCCAAGATTTGTCTCTTTTTGCAGTCGGTTCTAGAGTTGCTTCCAGTTCACTGCTTCATAGTGACTCTTGGTCTCATGGTCACTTGTCATTGTATTCTTATTGCTCCCAGTTAGGACTTTGAGATTTGCTGTGTCTGGCTTACATTTTCAGATGTTACGTTGTCTCATCTTGCCTTCAGACACACATGGCATAAACCAATCTTACTGCATGGTTTCATCCCTAAACGCAATGATTACACAAATAATTCCATGGATAGGAACTGCAGTTAACCGCTTCCCATAAGTAGAGACATGAGAAACATAAGAGAAGTATTGCAAAAAAACTGGAACATCATACGAGCAAATGCAGACCTCAAGAAAGTTCTGGGACAAAATCCCACTTTCTCTCATAAACGGACCACCACGCTCAAAATGTCTTTTGAAAAAGATAAACCTTTCTTTCATCCTCAGCCTGTACCAAACAGAGGTCCCAAAGGTATGTTCACTTGTAATCATTGTGTAGTTTGCAAACACATGTGGACTGGCAGCAGCTTCACTTTCGTGCACTGTGATCTAACAGTCAAATTTCACAACCACTTTGACTGTCATGCCATGTTCCTAGTGTACGCTGCTGCATGTAACTCCTGCCCAGCATTTTACGTGGGAAAAACTATCAGAAAAATATCTGATAGAGTAAAGGAACATTTATCTGCCATCAGACGAAAAGACGACAGTAATGCGCTAGGTAAGCAAAGTGCACTATGCACAAACTTCAACGGGTTTAAATTCATAGTACTGGAACAAGTTGGACAGTTTTTTGGAGACTGTGAAACTCTGTTAGAGTTAAAATAACTGAGGTGGCAGTTACTTTTAAACTCGGACACTCATCCAGGACTTAATGACTCTCTGAACATTAAATGTGCTTTAAGATGGGCAAATTAACATGTACTGACTGTTTGT